>NC_041037.1:22197162-22274662 GCF_900634625.1 Parambassis ranga
CACACACAGACACACACACAGACACAACCATACACACAGACACACAGACACACACACAGAGTCACACACAGACACACACACAGACACAACCACACACACAGACACACAGACACACACTCACAGACACACACACAGTCACACACAGACACAACCACACACACAGACACACACACACAGTCACACACACACACACACAGACACAACCACACACACAAACTCACACACACACAGACACACACAGAGACACACACAGACACAACCACACAGACACACACACACAGTCACACACACACACACACAGTCACACACACACACACAAACTCACACACACACAGACACACACAGAGACACACACAGACACAACCACACAGACACACAGACACACACACAGAGACAGACACACACACACAGACACACACACACAGTCACACACACACACACACACAGTCACACACACACACTCACACTCACACACACACACACTCACACACACAGTCACACACACGCACACACAGACACACACACACAAACACACACACACAGTCACACACACACACACACACACACACACACACACACACACACACACACTGACACACACACACACTGACACACACACACACTGACACACACACACACTGACACACACACACACACTGACACACACACTGTGACTGACTCTCAGGCCAGCTGCTGTGGCTGCTCTGTTACAGAGAAATAATCCCAGAGTTCAGTCTGATTTACAGTCACTTTATTCATAAGCATGAGGTCATTTAACATGAGCCGAGACCACTTCAGGGTCAGTGGAGCTGAATACTGGATTCTGATTGGTCAGTTGCGTTCTGCCACCTCTTCTTTCTGATAAACAGAGGATCCTGACCAATCTGTGAAGTTATGATATTGAGGATGTGTTTACAGCAGTGATTCCAGATTCAACCCCCCAACCTGCATATGGCTGAACAGCTGTACTTCCTGTTTCCTGTCAACAGGTGTCCTTCAGTCCAACCAGACGAGCGCTCTCCTCCCATACACACACACACACTCTGACACACACACACTCTTAACCTCCTGTGTTTCGTGTCGCTGGTGTGCTGTGATGTTTTACCCATGATGCTGCTGGGTTTGTGGCTTTCAGGGCTGCAGTCAGACGTTCAGTGATTGGCTGCAGGAGAACTCCCTGACCATCATCGCCATGGACGTCGCCCTGCTGTTACTGCAGGTAGTAACACTGCACTGCCTGCAGAGGGCGCAAACACGCCTTTGTCACAGTCTGAGGGTTTGTGTGTGTCTTCACTGAGTCACCAGCAGATCACTTTGACGTGTCAGCACTTCCTGTCTGCTTCTGATTGGATGGTTTTGAATCAACATGGCGGCCTGTTTGTGGTTATATGACATAAATATTTATTAAGGGTGAAGAAGAAGGAAGATCAGCGCAGCTCTGTATCTGTTAGTAGATGAGGTACTGAGGTAGGTACTGAGACCAAGCAGCATAAACTGCAGTTCCTCCAGTGTCCACTAGAGGCTGTCTCATACAGTGAGTCTGGACGGTAACTTATGTTACTCTAGCTCCATCACACTGAGTGTTTCCGCCTCTCTGCAGGTGGCGCTGTTCGTCATGGCGGAGTATCTGTACCGTGCATTTGGAGAAGGCCGTGCTCTGAAACGGACCGATCTGCTGGCTGGCAGAGACCACACCCCCACCGATGACCTGGGGGAGCTGAACTACGCCTACCATGACCAGGTTGGAGCTTACATGGACCCCCATCACCTGCCTTATCACCACGACGACCACGGCCAGGTGTCTGTGGACCAAGTGCAGAGCTACTAACCTGCTGCAAACATTATAGGCTCAGGTTCTGGTTCTGGAAACATGAGCCTCCAACCAGCCTGCGGTCTTATACCCTCTGTTATCCAACAGACAGCTTCTCAGAATACACACACATCTTAGAGCAGGCACAGGCACAATCATACTTCACAGTAACATATCATGGATGAGATCATCGGAGTGACATCACATATATGTCCATAGTAAGACATATGGACAGACTGTCTCCACAAAGTCCAGCAGGCCATGCTGCTGACACAGGTTCCTTCGAGAATTCTTCCAACACAACCTGTGTTCAGAGGGAAACCAGAGTAAGATGAAGCGTTTAGACAGAAGACTTCTGGTCCATGATTTATTTAAACATCAGAATCAGAATCAGAATCAGAATCGTGTTTATTGCCATGTAAGTGAAGGGGGTTCACATTACTAGGAATTTGCCTTAGTGATTGGTGCATACAAAGAACATATAACAATTAACATGCAATAAGATAAAAACTAAGATAAAATTAAGTAAATAAACTACAGTAAGGCTAAATTTACATGACTGACATGGTGTAACAGACATACAATGAACAGAACATAAAATACTGTGCAGATGAAATGGTAAACATAGACCCTTATATGATCGAATGGAACAGTGTAATAATGTAATAATGTAACAGGTACCACATGGATCGGTGAGGTGGTACTCGTGTGCAAGTAGTGCAAGATGGAGTAAACAGTGCAAATAGTCGTCATTGTGCAGTGACTATACTAAAGTGACCTTCTGAAGACAGTGCAGAGCAGTGCATTAATTACAGTTTAACAGTTCAACAGCAGAGGGGAAGAAGCTGTTCTTGTGGCGTGAGGTTCTGGTCCGAATGGACCGTAACCTCCTGCCTGAGGGGAGTGGCTCAAAGAGTCCGTGTCCAGGGTGAGAAGGGTCAGCTGTGATCCGACCTGCACGCCTCAGAGTCCTGGGGACGTACAGGTCCTCGATAGATGGCAGGCTGCAGCCGATCACCTTCTCAGCAGAGCGCACCACACGCTGCAGTCTGTGCCTGTCCCTGGCAGTGGCCCCAGCGTACCACACTGTGATGGAGGAGGTGAGGATGGACTCAATGATGGCCGTGTAGAACTGAACCATCATCCTGGCTGGCACCTTGAGTTTCCTCAGCTGCCGCAGGAAGTACATCCTCTGCTGGGCCTTTTTGATGAGGGAGCTGATGGTGAGCTCCCACTTGAGGTCCTGGGTGATGGTGGTACCCAGGAAGCGGAAAGAGTCCACTGTGGAGATGGGGGTGTCTGTCAGGGTGAGGGGGGGTGATGGAGCTGGCACTTTCCGAAAGTCTACTGTCATCTCCACTGTCTTCTGGGCATTCAGCTCCAGGTTGTTGTCAGCACACCAGGACACCAGACGGTCCACCTCCATCCTGTAGGCAGACTCATCCCCGTCTGAGATGAGTCCAATGAGGGTGGTGTCGTCAGCAAACTTAATCAGCTTGACAGACTGGAGGTGCAGCAGTTGGTGTACAGGGAGAAGAGCAGAGGGGAAAGTACACAGCCTTGGGGGGGTACCGGTGCTGATGGTCCTTGTTTCCGAGACATTCGCCCCCAGCCTCACATGCTGTCTCCTGTCTGTCAGGAGGTCAGTGATCCACCGGCAGATGGAGTCTGGAACATGCAGCAGGGACAGCTTGTCTTGGAGGAGAGCTGGGCGGATTGTGTTGAAAGCAGAGCTGAAGTCCACAAACAGGATCCTAGCATAGGTTCCCGGGGAGTCCAGATGCTGCAGGATGTAGTGAAGAGCCAGGTTGAGTTTAGCTGTGAACCAGGGTTTGTCATTGTTATAACTCACCCTGGTGCGTGTTGGCACAATACTGTCCTCACAGTACTGTATATATGACGTCACAGTGTCTGTATACTCATCAAGACTATCAGTGGCAGCCCTGAACACCTCCCAGTCCGTTGTCTCAAAACAGGAGCGAAGCTCCTCCACAGCCTGGCTGGTCCACTTTTTAGATGTCCTCACCACAGGTTTGGAGAGCTTCAGCCTCTGTCTGTACGCAGGAATCAGATGGACCATCACGTGGTCAGATAGTCCAAGAGCTGCACGGGCCACTGCGCGATATGCCTCGCTTATTGTGGTGTAACAGTGATCCAGTGTGTTCTCCTCTCTGGTCGGGCATTTGATCAGCTGTTTGTACTTCGGGAGTTCTTTGCTCAGGTTTCCTTTATTAAAGTCACCAAGGACAATAATTATATGTTTGCTCCAAACACAGGATCTGATCCGCGAGTGCACGCTGAGCCTCGTGCACGTCCGCACCGGGCGAGATGTAAACAGCGGCCAGAATGAATGAAGCAAACTCACGTGGACAGTAAAACGGCTTACAGTGAATGAATAAGTATTCCAGAGCAGGAGAGCAGTGCTGGGAGATCACAGTCACATCAGTACACCAACCACTGTTGATATAGAAACAGACACCTCCACCTTTAGTTTTACCGGAGAGTTCCCTGTGGCGATCCGCTCGGAGGAGTTGGAATCCCTCCAGCTGCAGCGCGCAGTCCGGTATCTGTTCACAAAGCCAGGTCTCCGTGAAGCACAACACACAAGATGAAGAAAAGTCCCTGTTCCTTCCCATCAACAGTGTCAGCTCGTCCATTTTGTTGCTAAGTGAGCGGACGTTAGAGAGAAAAATCCCAGGTAACGGTGTGCGCGTCCCACGTCTCCGGAGGCGCACCAGCTCTCTTCCCTCTGCGCCGGCGTCTCACCTTTTTAACTAAAACGTGTAGTAAATCGGCAGCAGATGCTAAAAAAACTGGTGATAAGTCCACAGGTATGGTAAATCTTCATGAGCTCTTCTCTGGTGTAAGAGCATGCAGACACACAGTTTGTGCACAAAAACAAACAAAACAGAGCGCACCAAAACACCAGGGCGTCCGTACCCGGCGCCATCTTGATTGATTGATTGAGAACCTGAACATGAACAATATATCATAAGATTACATGAGGTTTATGTATTGTTTTGAAAGGGGGCGTGGCCTTTTGAAAATATGACAGCACGAATTGTGATGCCTTTGAAAGTCACCCTCATGTCATGAAGTGCCCCCCTGAATGTTTATCGGGCGCCCCTGACTACAGAGAGACAGTGTCCGGATTCAGGACAAGTTCCAGGACTTTCAGGATTTTATTCAGAAGAAGACGCAGAAAGAATCTGAAGGCTGATGTGAAGGATTCTCTGAGTTGCTGGAGAATCTGCGCTCTGAACTTCATTTGCTGAAACACAGGTAAGAACTTAGAAAGGTGAAGCTCTTGGCCCGGATTCATTCCGCACGGAGAGCGCGGCGCGGCGCTGTGCGCATGTTCTGTCATATTAAAGCTGCTTCTCTACTTTTCAAACGGAATCTCTGCTCGTACATGTACATCTGCGTCTGTTTGCACCGACTACATCGAGCAGACAGGAAGTCAGTCACCAGAATAAAACTCGCTGATTTCACATCGCTACCGGCGGAGAAACAGCCACAGACATGTACGAGCAGAGATTCCACGCTGCGGTATAAACCGGGGTCATAAGTAGAAAAAGTGCTGCAGCTGAAGCGCTGCTTTACTGCTGATGTGAAGGATTGATCTGAACTGATGGAGAATCAGAGCGGTTCAGAGCTGTGCGTGCCTCTGTGTGTCAGCCTGTCACCATGGTAACAGCAGAGGAGACCTCAAACACCACTCCAACTTTGAGAGCCTGGCGCGTGGAGACGATCCGGAATTAGAAACTTCTGAATACAAGTTTGATAGAGCAGCATGTGATGAGCGTTTTAAGACTGAACTGGAGTCTGTAGGAGCAGATACATTTGGCACATGAGCCTCGTTGAAGGGCTCCTAGAGACTCCCATGTTAGAAATGATGCAGAAACTGCTTAATATTTGGAAAACTAATTTTTTGAAAAAAACTGTTGAGCAGGAACGTGCTCTGTGAGATGAACACGGTGAAAGTTGAATGGCTGATTTTTAGAGGGTGTTTTTACATTGGAAATGCATTAGGAGGGGACAGAGAGAGCGGATACAGGTAAACATACCGGTTGCCATGGATATTCAAAGATCAACCTTTGACCTTTGAAAATCCATGGCAACCTGATCAAAGGCAGGTCCTACTCAGACCATTGTAGGAGTGAGAGCGCAGCTCAGAGCTTTAGTTGTTGTTCGACTCTGCGCAATAAAGGTGTTTGTGAACAGTTTCAGACACAGCAGGATATTTTGGGGAGCTCTGTGGAAACAAACCTGCCTGAAGTGCAAAGCAATAGGCGTCCTAACGGAGAATAATCTCAAGCTGATTACTGGACTAAACACAGAACAGAAGGATTTAGAGAGGAAGAAGGAGACACAGCTGCAGAGGAGGCTAACATCTCAGCAACAGGTTTCTTCATACAGTCAGATTCGTGGTGAGTACCAACAGTAGTGAGCGATAAGTGCAACTTCATCGCGTTTATTCAAAGAGAGAGAGGGAGACAGAGTCGTGCGCATTTACGCACATGCCGTGTGTGTGTGTGTGTGCATATTGGGGCGAACTCCATTCTGTGTGATAGCGAGACCAGAGAGTGTAAACCCAGGGACTGTAGAGACGGTGGAGCTCTCTGTGACGTTACATTGATGTTAGACTCAACTTAAAGAAAACGCTGGGAGGAAGCTGTTGTCTACTCAAAGTTACAGTAGATGGTTTTATTTGGCTGATGATCTGTTGTTCGCCATATCTGCGATGGACATGAGGAGAAGGGTTACAGGCTGGAACTAGAAAAGGGCTTTTCCTGAAGAAAATGCAAGTTTGATTGCTGCAGCTGAATTGTTGCTTTGAATGCTGATGTGAAGGATTGCTCTGAATTGCTGGAGAATCAGAGGAATCGCCTAGCAACGGCAATCAAACTAATTAAAAACCAGCCTGTGAATACACCATATGAAAGGTCTGAGGCTGGAATAATACCATAAACTTATAAGAAGCTCAGGCTGCGTGATGTGAATGTGGAAAAGTAGTATACAGCTGAAGGACGATCAATATGACAGATACAATGCTTAAAGTCTGATAAAGACTACAAACATGGCTGCTTTGTGTGCTTCCTGTGTGTCAGCCTGTCACCATGGTAACAGCCCTGCCTGCCTGCCTGTATCCTGGCACCTGAATGGTTATCAAATGTATAGCTCTCTCTGTCCCCCTCCTAATGCATTTCCAATGTTTCCATGCAGGGTGTGTCGTGTCCCCACAGGGTATACCCCGCCTCTCACCTCCTCCGCCTCCAGCCCCCCCGTGACCCTGCACTGCAGGACAAGAGGGTTAACAGAAGATGGATGGATGGAAACTGCTGTTTTTGTCCAAACCGAAGCCTTCAGACAGAAAACACGAAGAGAAGCCTGAGAAGAAAGAGCGCCAAGAACGAGAGAAGCGTGACAAGAAAGAGCGCCAAGAACGAGACAAGCGTGAGAAGAAAGAGCGCCAAGAACGAGAGGAAAGAGAGAAGAAAGAGCGCCAAGAACGAGAGGAAAGAGAGAAGAAAGAGCGGCAAGAACAAGACAAGCGCGAGAAGAAAGGACAAACGTTGAAGCAGTTTATTGTGGAATCAGTTGGCTTGATCACTAGACCGAAAAAAGCCAAGGGGACCGTCCTCACAAAAGAAAACGAAAACCTCAGAAAGGCTGCCGAAGAACTTACCCAGTGTGAGGAGCTGGCCAACGAGGTCTGCACTCTGAGGAGTGACCTACAGAAGGCCAACAAGACCGTCCAGGAAAAAAACAGTGAGATAAACCAACTGTCAGAGGACAGGTCCTCCTTAGAAGATCAGCTGAAACGTGAGCAGGAAGCAAGAGAAAGCGTTCAGATAGACCTTGATGAGGTCGAGAAACGTAAAAGCGATTTTCATTCAGAGGTGGTTCGTCAGGTGAATTTAATCACTGACCTGTCTGTTGAACACATTGATGTCTGCAACCAACTGGCCAAGAGCAAGGCCAAGGTCAGACAGTTGGAGAAAAAGGACCTGGAGTTTGAGCAAACACTGAAATGTTTACACCAGTCTCTGACGCAGCAGCAAAAGGAGACTCTAGAGTTAGGGGTAAAGTGTGAACAGCTCACAACAGAAAACGAAAACCTCAGAAAGGCTGCCGAAGAACTTACCCAGTGTTCTTCCAAGTGTGAGGAGCTGGCCAACGAGGTCTGCACTCTGAGGAGTGACCTACAGAAGGCCAACAAGACCGTCCAGGAAAAAGACAGTGAGATAAACCAACTGTCAGAGGACAGGTCCTCCTTTGAAGATCAGCTGAAACGTGAGCAGGAAGCAAGAGAAAGCGTTCAGATATACATTGATGAGCTCGAGAAACGTAACAGTGAACTTCATTCAGAGGTGGTTCGTCAGGCGAATGTCATCACTGACCTGTGTGTTGATTTGTGGGCAGCAGTGGCGCAGCGGTATACCAGGGTTTTCCCGTAACCGGAAGGTTGGTGGTTCGACTCCACTCTCCATGTGTTTGCTTCATTCATTCAGTTCCACTCTTTCATATCAGGGTCTATGTTTGCAGCTACAGTCCCCACTCATGTTCTGTTCTGGTCATTGTGGGTCTGTCATGTCAGTTTATAGCCATACTGTTAGTTCACATTGTTCACCTTGGCTTTTACCACTTTTATGCAGGTTTTATCTTGTTTCCTGTACTTTGATTATTTTACTTTGATGTTATTCATACATGACTGACTCCTGTCTGCAGCACTTTGTTGTTTTTTAAATGTGCTTTATAAATAAACTTGACTTGACCTTGTTTACTTGACCTGATCTTTTTGTTACTCACTTTCAAATTTACAGAACCAAACCATTCAAGAACACATCTTCATTTGTACAAAGTGAGATGTTAAAATATGTGTTTGTAAAAATATACAAAGTATTATACTTACAGTACAGTGTCATAGATTTCTTTCTGGAAACACTGTAACAACCATTTGAATGTGCAGGCTGCACCATGCTTGTGTACGGCTTTTAATAGTTGCAGTGTCAATGAGTGTGTTAATGGGAGGCGCTTACAAAGGTGCACAAACAGCTGCAAAGTTATTGTTATTCACAAGTGAAGTTATCATCTTAAACACACATGTTTGACTATGACTGTATTATTTATTTATGATATACTTCCAATATATATATATTGCCATTTATTCATTCTTTGATATGCTTATTTAAATATACTGAAGCTCTAACCCCAGATCAAATACTGCAACTCAAACTCCACACCAAAAGGGGGCGCTACATGTTACTACACTACGTTTGTGCAGAAGACGAAGAAGAAATCAAACGCACGGAGGAAACGGTTTGGAGCCTGTGGAGGAACAGAGGGAGGTGGAGACGTCACGGAACTTGTCGAATTAGTATCGCAAGCCATTCATGTCACATTTCGCCAGCACTTAAAACGTTGTTTTTTACGTCATACACATTGACAGTAAAAACTATGGACAGAGCTTTGTGACGTCATCCTTTTGTTTCTGAAGAGCCGTTCTGAGGCTCGGTGGGAGGTTCCAGGTCGTTGATGACCGCCGCCATGTTGGCAGCGTCATGTCCGCCAAAACTCCAAATATGGACAAAAAGGGGGGGGCACGAGCGGGGTTTAGGGGGGCGGGCGATCGTGGAAGCAGGAAACTCACGTTGTGATACGTCTGTCACTCAAGCGGCAACGCCCATAATTATTGCGTAATTTTAAGTCAGAATACAACTGAAACCAGTGAGTTGTAAAAAAATTCACCCCCCCTACAACTGACACTAGAAGAGAACCTATCATCTGAGACCAGAGCGGTTTTGGTACCAGGCTGTAAACATGTTTTTTTCTGCTGTGAAGTCGGCCATTTTAACATGGGAGTCTATGGGAAATGACTCGCTGCTGGAGCCAGCCCCCAGTGGTTGCAGCGTGAATTACAGGTTTTGACACTTCCGCATGGGCTTCAGGTCTGAGCCCCGAAGGTTGCCGCTTGGTCATACACCATACGGCATTTTCTAACGTTCTAATGATCTCCGCCCCATAACTTGCTCAGCCACTAGTTCCCTCTTTATCAGCAGAGAAGAAGGACGGACCGCGCTGATCCAGCACCGACCTCCTTTGCTTATGTGGATCCATTCAAGATTCAAGATCCAAGACGTTCATTGTCAAATGCACAGCAGAGGTCACGCAGAGCACTGACCCTCTGACTGTGCCAGCTCCCTTCACATGACTTTGTCCACAACATAACTAAGATCAAAGAAAACAGAGCAAGAATCAACACAAATAAGAATAAACCAAGAAATCCAATAAGCAAAATGAGCTGATGTGCAGGTCTGTGTACAGAGGGTGAAGTGCTGTCAGTGTTGAAGGTTCATGTGTTGTTGTCAGAGCTCGGACATTCAGAGCGTGCAGATATCTTTGTAAAAAACACACTTGTGCAGGTACTGATGTTAAAAAGTACTTCAGTAAAAGTACAGAATACTCTCCCCAAAAAGTACTCAGAGTACTAGTTACTTTCAAGGGTTGACGTAATGATTTATCAACGTCCATCTTCTAGCGCTGGTCCGGGGGCTGGAGTTCTGCTCGGCGGTCTGGAGCACCGTGTTTCTGGTTAGTCCATCTTCACTTCCTTCAATAAGCTCAGAGGCCTTTTTCATCCAGGACGTCCGAGGAAAGATTCCTCTGGATGAATCAGCAGAATCCTTCTGATCATCACTGATACATGTACACACACACACTGACACACAGACATACACACACACACACTGACACACACACTAACACATAGAGACACACACTGACACACAGTAACACACACACTGACACACACTAACACACACACTAACACACACACAGACACACACTGACACACACTAACACACACACCGACACACACACTGACACACACACTGACACACACACACACAGACACACACTGACACACACACACACACACAGACACACACACACAGACACATACAGACACACACACACACAGTCACACACAGACACACACACACAGACACACACTGACACACACACACACACTGACACACAGTAACACACACACTGACACACACACTAACACATAGAGACACACACTGACACACAGTAACACGCACACTGACACACACAGTAACACACACACAGACACACACTGACACACACAGACACACACTAACACACACACCGACACACACACTGACACACACACTGACACACACACCGACACACACTGACACACACACTGACACACACTGACACACACTGACACACACACACACACACACACTAACACACACACCAACACACACACTAACACACACAGACACACACAGACACACACAGACACACACTAACACACACACTGACACACAGACACACACTAACACACACACTGACACACACACACACTGACACACACACTAACACACACACTGGCACACACTGACACACACAGACACACACTGACACACACACTAACACACACACTGGCACACTGACACACACACTGACACACACACTGACACACACTGACACACACACACAGACACACACACCAACACACACACACACACACACACACACACACACACACACGAATAAAAACAGAAACATGTACCGTAGGTAAAGACAGATTGTTGTCACATCAATTACCCACCAGATGGCGCTCCTGTCTCACTACAATCAGCCATGATGAACTGCTTTTTTATTTAGATTTCATGGAACCATAGGAAAATAGTTTGCTGTTAACGTGCATCGATTAGGGTAAAACTGATGTCAACGTAGAATATCATATGAACTTGTCCATATCCTTTCTAAGTATTTGAAATTATTGTTATTTGTCTCAAACGCACCTACCAGAAAGCACTTGTAAACAGTAACTGTAGTCCTGTTGGCACAAATATTTTAGGCGATCAAGACTTGTTGTTACATGCTATGGTAAAAAAAAGAGCTAGTCAGAGAATTTGTGCAACTACATTTCCGTGGCATGTTCTTGGCACTGCACCAGGATCCTGCAGGACGGGTTCCAAATACAGATTACATGGGTTAAACAAATTTTTAACAAATTTTTGAATTTTAGCCTTGGTTACTTAAACTAGCCTATAACGGCTGTGCTATGCAAAAACTCACTGTCATTTTTGACCCTCCATTTATCTTAACATAAAATAATGCAGTCCTTTATGTTGAGATATCATTTTAAACTACAGGCTTCCAATTTTTAATTTTTATATTTGTCCACTAGTTGGCACTATTTTTTCCCATTCAAACCATGTAGCAAAAATTCACAATTTTTACTGTTTTCTGTCAGGTTGTCTTGCTCCTGAATTTGTAAATTAAAAATGTAAATGTAAATGTAAAATATTTCAACAGTAGCACCTGGTTTTTCAGCTTTCTGTTTATACAATTAAAATTGGCACAAGGTGTCTGCCAGACAATTAAGAAAAGCTAAATACTTAATGTAACCCAGTAGTTAATTGGGCTTTGTTATATTTTTATTTGATGTTGTGTTCCTTTAATTCTTTTAAGATCACCCCAGTCATTCTACAAGCTGTCAATCAGTTGATTTCATTTGTTATTGGTTTTCATTGGTCATGCCTTGACCTGTGGTTGTCAGATTGGATGAGGGGAGTAAATTACGCCCGTTTGGCACGGGAATTGGTTGTGTGAGCGTGTGTGCGGAACAGCTTCAGCCGAAACTTTATAAGAGTAAAAGAATTATTCAGTAACTGAGTGTAAACGCAGCGACCACTCTCACGTGAAAGGGCAGAGGCAGTGAAGAACCTGTGGAGCAGGAGTTTCACCCCTTTCTGCTGTGTCTTGGTGAGTTTATGAACGTATGTAAGCGCGGCTATGCTGTTAGCCATGCAGTTAGCCATGTTGTCGTCCGTGTGGAGCTCGGTGGGAAAACCCATGGCTCTGTTAGTGAACCGGCTTGATTTACTGTTTACTGTGTGCACCAGAAGCATAATAACAGGTCACATGTTGTAGCCGTGAGGTCAGATGAGGTCAGATTTATTCAGATGCTAAATGTTGTTATATGCTTATGTTATGTTATTTTCTGATGTATAGCACGGTTTTTATTTAATGTTCATGTTAAAATAAGCTATCTATTCAATTTATATACATGTATGGAGTATACAGTGTGTGTACTTAGAGCATACAATTTATTGAGGATGTTTGATGTGATGTTGTCAGGCAAATGATCTAAAAGACAGAGGAACTGACCATAACTTATGGGAAAATTCTTTCATAATTGTTAAAAATTAACGTTAGAAAATATTCATATATAATATGTAAGTTTAGGAAGGAAAACACATTTTATCATTTCATTGTATTGTGTGACAGTGACAGTTATATGATTTTATATGTAGATTTATATGGCCATAAACAAGATTTCTATGGAGCTATATAGTGATAGTCCTGTTCTGTACAGGCTAGGTTTTTCAGAGATCCCTGAATCTACGGATAGATGTTCTCCTTGACGAAGGAGATGGCGAGCCCCCAGTGAGACTTCCTTGGAGTGACAAGATTTTGCGTACCAGGGAGGGAGACCACCTCTTGGTCCATCGTGAGAGTTACATTTTCCTGTTAATTAATAAACACAGGCTATGATCTAAAGCCGTTCACTTCTCCTGTGACTTGGTGACCCTCTTTCTGACGTTTGGAGGGAGCGGAAGTGGTGGCTGTTCCGGTGGCTTCTTTGCCTACAGACTTCGCACTTGAACCTAAATCGCACCTTGGCCGGGTCTTTCTTAGGTTGAAACCTTTACTGATATCCGCCAGAAGGTTGTCGATGATGCAGCCATCATTCTGTGGTTCAAAGCCTTTCTTGACTGAAAAAGAAGAGTACAAAGATAGTGTAAAATTACAGCTTTGTGAGAACTTTTCAGTACAGAGAAAGAACAAGCTATTCATAACTTACTATTTTTTCCATTCTCTCCTTTTTGTCTCTTGGACTCTTCCTCTGCCAGCTGCTTCCTTCTCTTCTCAGCCTTGGCTGCTTGTTCTTTCCTGGTTTTGTTTTCCTGTTATTATGAAATAAAGGATGTCACTCACTGCCCAAGCACAAAATCCAGCAATTTTTCTCTGTATCATTTCAGCATATGAAATAATAAGATCTTTCAGTTTTTCTGCAGTGCATTGATACACATGCTGCATACAAAACACGACACCCACACACATTCAACAACCAAGCATGCAAGTAGAAAATGTAGTCCCATGATGTTTAAACAGCCACCCTGACCTTGAGTGCCTTTATGAAAAGACCTCGGAATGTACTGATGGTGCTGAAGAGTTCCTCCAGTGACAGCTGACTAGAGTCTTCACACAAATAAGAAGCAAGGTCACTCCGCTTCATCTGAATCTCAGTGAATTTCTCACTCAGAGTTTCACATGCCAGCAGATTTTCCTGTGACAGATGAAGACAAAAGATGAGAATTCACAACAATACAGAGTAATCCATTTAGTAGAGAAAATCTTACCTGTAGAAGTTTTGCATACTGCTCCTTCACTTCTGCCACAGAGTTAGAGACTTTCTTGCCCGTCTCATTCAATCGTTTTAGTAAGGCACTGGTTTCCAACTGAACCGATTCCAGATCAGAACTCTGAGAACAAAGTGCATTGTCATTTGCAAATTTGCAAATTAAAAAAACCCAACAAACAAACATTTGTTTGTGGGGATGTGAATGAGTTCTGTACCCTGCTGCTTTTTCACATATCTCTACATCATCTGGCAGTGCTAGCAGCTCCGGGTGGTTCGCCTCTGCTTCCTTTGCAAAACAAGCCAAGCAGTTGGTAATTAAACAAGTTCATGACGGAGGGGGAATACCGCTATGGCAGCTGTTAGCCAGTCAGCGTACCTCCAAGATATGATGAAGCAGCGTAATGCGGCTCTTGTTGGCCTTGGTCTCCGTTAGCTTCAGCAGAGAGCTGAGCTTGAACCCTTCAGCGTTCCCTGTGTGACTTCCCTGGAAGTAAACCAGCTATTAAAAATGCAAGCTCTGTTTAAATGACAGAAACAAATAGAGGGGTTCTTACGTAGTTGAGAAAATTTCCCACGTCAAGGATGAGCCTGCAGAAACGGGGCATAAGTGTGCTCACTCTGAGAGCTGAAAAAATGCATAAACATTGTTAATTTGAATATATATATATATGTACAATACAGGACAGCATGCATGTGCACTACAGATGGAGGGTCTGATATTTACTTACACTGGCAAGCCTCCTCAACCAGCTTGACTTTAGGTTTGAGCATGTCCAACACCAAGGCAGTCTCCTCACACAACATCATGCACTCAATTCTCAACTGATAACTATGGAGTCAAGCAAGTGTGCAAAGTAAGTGCATTGGATTGACAGGATCACATAAAGAGCGGATAAACAATAACTACAGTTACCATGGCACACTAAGAAGGGAGGTGTAGAAGCGGTCAACATTTGCCAACTTGTCTCTTTCTCCTTGGAAGGACTTCAAATTTTCAATCTACATCAAGACAGTGAGTCAGACATTCAATTAAGTTTCAAGTGGGCTGATGAGGGTGGAAAGGCTCTCTTTATAAGGATGCAGAAGTGTTAATAGTACAAACCTCATGCTTCTCTGGTAAGAGCTTTAGAAGCTGTTTTAGCACCTCTACATCAAACTTGGTCCGGTCACCGTTCTGGATCATGGCTACAAATTCCTCATTTGTGCTGGACCAGAATATAACGTAAAGTATTGATCAGTGAAAAAAATGTCAAACTATAAAGAAACAAAACAAACAAAATAAAGTGTGATGTCTCACCATTTGAACTGCTTTAAAAATATGTTCAAATTCAAGTTTTTCTTTGGATCAATAAATGTAATCTATAAGAAAAAAAGAGAGGAAAGAGAGATGTATTGATTGTTCAGTAATCAGCTGTGAGTGCTGCAGCTCTGAGGAGCACTGTCGAGTGTTGACCAAGCACACCTCTTTAGGCTCCTTGTTGACAGGAGCAGCTGCCCCCTTGTCTTTGTGCTCGGTCACTGGGAGACAGAACAGCTGTTCGATACTGCTGTAGTCCGGCTTGGGAGGAGGTGGCTCTTTCTGAACTGAGGCCCACATGGAGTGACCATCTGTGTAAAAAGAGGAAGAAAGTAACCCGTCATCAGCTCGTGTGGTTCCATTTGTCATCACCATCAATCCAAATCCTCTAACATGAGGAAATCATCTGCAAAGCCCAGACTAAATAACAGCCAAGAGTGGAGAAAGGACCGCCTGGAAAAAACAAAACATCTCCACTTACCAGTAACAGAACGTAGTTTCTGCCAGTTGAGTTTTTTCATCCGCAGGGTGGGGCACCGACCTGCCTTTGTGGGTGCACCGCACCCCAACGCCTGGCTGCTCTGAGACACAATCATGCCTGGAGGAGGTGGAGGTCCAGCGTCCATACCCGGTAAAGGCAGAGGCGGTGGGGGTCCGACGCCAATCCCTCCAGGTAACGGTGGAGGAGGTGGTGGTGGCGGTGGAGGTGCAGTCATATTAGGGGGAAGAGGAGGTGGAGGTGGTGGCAGAGGAGGAGGAGGAGCACACACTGGCTTCTGAGAGGATGCTATGATTGTCTCTGGTTTGTCTGTGTCTTTTTGGTCCAGGCCAGTCTGCACAGCCTTGTGAACTCTGACCACCGCTCCGTCCAATTCATAGTGATCCACACTGATTTTCCCTTTGAAAAACATCAGCCGCTGCATGATCTTCTCGCAGGACTCAATCTGAGCTGAAGCACAAATCCAAAAAGACACACAAACATACACAGATGAACCCCATTTCAATCAACTTCTCCCATCACAACAAAAGCTTTTAGCCATATTGTCACCTGCTGATCTTTCCTGGATAATGATAAAAGCTAGCCATTAGCCTCTTCTGAGTGTTGACCTAATGTGAATGAATTGCTGTTGCTGTGCTGACTCACAGTCCTGGGCCAACATTAGGGCTCTGTTTGTGATGGCCTCCAGTGCCAGCCAGATATCTGAGCGTCCTGGTCCCAGCACCAACAACGTCTGCAGGATGGACAGCAGCTGGAGAGAGACTGGAGAGCTGCTAACCTGCACACACACCCAGATGAATCAAGGTTATAAATAAGCAAAAGATATAAACAGGTTGTCGCTTAGTTTCCGCCATAGATGATAAAAGCTTTCCAGAAATCTGCTCTCACCTTGTTGAAGAGTGTAGTGAAGACCTCAGTGTGATTGCTCATATCAATGCCCCATACACTCGCAGCAGCTCTTCCTCATCTTCAGCCATTGCCTCTTCAAAAGCCTCACATTGAATAATCAAGTCTTCATCCTCCTGCTCCCTGCACAGCAGACATACAGATCACAATAATTAGATGACATTTTATTAATGCAATGCAAAGGACCTTTGCTTAAATTACTGTTATTAACAGACAGAAATTGACAACTTCTTTTTCTTAAAGCTCTCACAATGGCCTTTTAAATGAACCGTAGTGAGTTGTAGTATTAAGGGACTGACAAACTCAAAAGGATGGCTCACCTCAACTTTGGCAGAATGTCAAGTAACTGAAGGCCTGTACAAACAAAGGAGAGACAATGAAACACAGTCCAAAGTAATTATTAGGTTTTAAGTATATCATAAAATCACAACACACATTTTCTCACAGTAGCATATGTTACTTCCAAGCGGCAACCTTCGGGGCTCAAACTTGAAGCCCATGCGGAAGTGTCAAAACTTGTAATTCACGCCACAACTGCTGGGGGCTGGCTCCAAAAGCGAGTAATTTCCCATAGACTCCCATGTTAAAATGGCCGATTTCATAGCAGAAATTAACATGTTTACAGCCTGGTACAAAAAACCACTCTGGTCTCAAATGATGGTTCTCTTCTAGTGTCAATTGTACGGGGGGTGAATTTTTTTACAACTCACTCGTTTCAATTGTATTCGGACTTAAAATTACGCATAATTATGGGCGTTGCCGCAATGGGATCTCAATGGGCTGAACAAAGAACTTACCAATAAACTCCTTTCTGATCTTATCTCTCTGCCTGAGGTCCTCTGTGCCAAAGATGATAGCGTTGATGGCACTGAGGAGTGTGAACATGTAAGGGACGTTATCCGTGGCCTGCAGCTCATTCATGATCACGCTAAAGCGATACTGCTGCGTCTTCACACCCTGAAGGGAAAATCAAAGTCAGGGTAAATCCTCCATGATGCACTGTAACTCTGCAAAGCTTGTGTGAGAAACCTGCCACTAGAGGGCACTATTTAGAGATTAATCAATAAGAGATGATGCAGATTCATTAACAGCAAATCTCACAACACATAACTACATTTGAAAATAGACTTGTCCACATATTCCTCTACTCACCTTGTAGTGGTCCAGTGCATCAAGTGAGAGGCGATGACCGTCTGTAGAGAACTGCTGAGAGCTGCAAGGAGTTCAAACACCTGCCTCTTCACCATGGTGTTGGAGGTGTCCAAAGCTGTGGAACATGATGATAGCAGACATCATTACAGATACTCATTTAACACCAGTTTCTTTTAAATCAGATTTAATTCAAGCTCTTCTCTATATTCACTGTCTGGACCATCCATGTCTGGTCACTGCCTTCTAGGCGACACTTTAGCCCAGAGTAGTTGACCACAGTGGGAACTTGTAACAGCCTGATGCACAGCTCCGGATCAGCACTTTCCAAGTTGGCCTCCTGCTGAGTGTCAGAGTCCTGCGAGGAGCCAAGACGATCTCTAACTGCAGCCCACTTATTGTTCCCATCGGATTTCCCTGACATGTTGGCTGGTAGAACTGTAGAGAAGAAAGAATTCAAGTTAATTTCACAGCTTTGTTAATGTTGTGTAGATGAAAAGAGACATTTTGCATCAAATTTGATCTTCTTTCAGACTGTGCCTGTTTTCACTGATAGCCAGTATGTTGTCATTGCTATCCAGAATCCAGAGGAAGCATGCCAAAACAAGCCCTTATCAGAAGGAAAAACAGAAAGGGAAATGATAGCTCTGCACTTTCTAGATGAGTAAAAGACATGTCAGCAGTCCAGCCATGACCAGCTCTGCCAAACATTGCTCCTGCTGCAGAGAGAGATCTGCTGTGAGTCTACTACATAAGCATGTGTATTTTCAAGTTTAAAACTGTGATATGAATGTGATATGAAAAGCTTGTAAAGACACATGAGCGTGCAGAAACATCATACCAGCAAGTGACACAGACATGAATGCACATGTTGACCCAGAAGTGGCCTTCTCCGTGCTTATGGCACAGTCCACTCCTTCGGGAACCTGTCCAACCCCCCAGCTTCTTTTGAGTATAAACACATTCCCACACTCTAAAAGAATCAACGGTTTGAAGGACAAGCCTAGATATAGATAGCCACCCTTTCAGGCTAATAAGAGTGATGCCCAGCAATCCTTTCAAAACATGATGTGACACATTGTGTTTTCACTTTCAGTGGGAGGAGAGAACAAAAGTCGCAAGTTGACGCCTGTAATCTGGAGATAATTCACAGTCATGAACACTTGACATGATGATAGTGTGACTTTAAGATGCACTCTGAGAATTTTGTCAAACGGATCCTCATTCTGGAAAATCCACAGTCTGATAAATTCCTGAGCCGAATTTATCTGAGCCATGCTGGGGCATGGCTCAGGAATTTATCAGAGGGAAGGAAAGGACTTTCCTGGAACATCTGCCACTGTACCGCATCAACACTTAGGAACATGTCCAATCAGTCATTTCCTTTGAGACATATGGAAACCTTGTGCATGGGAATACATGTGATTTACATACATATTTCAAAAGCTCATTGTTTAAATAGATTCAGAGGAGAATACTTGTTGCCAAACCAGGTTTGACCCTTTGGATACTAAGATGACAGTTATCTTGGAAAACTTGCTTGTTGCTTGGAAGTGCTATGCGCACTCTGAAAAACTTTTGCAGTATCTGCAAAATGATCATTGCAACACAGAGCATCTGGTGCTCGTTTAACTCACATTCTCGTTTAAATGTTTCCCTCCTTCATACTATAAGGCAGCAAGGTTTGCAGGAACAGCCCGTTACTACCTCCAGGATGGATCGACATGACTGCTGTCACTTTGCCAGTCTCCATCACGCACTGGCTCGTTATTAATAAGCACCTGAAACAGCGACATTAACAGTGCGTCTCTGCTACTTTGCGCTGCGATTTCCCCCCTTCTACATTCCAGGAGACATAACGGGACTACAGTACAGTCACCTCTCTGTGGCAGGAAAACAAGGCGCCAGAAATGATCGCTTCTCAGTGGCTGCTGCACCATTATAAAATCACCTACATGATGCCTTACCTGGTGTTATCCCAGAAATAAACACTTGAAGAATCGCGTCCTCTGATGTCTTCAGGTGAAGGTGCTCCTCCCAGCCATCCAGGCAACCTTTTTCTTTCTCTCTCTGACTACAGATGAGATGTGGATGGACCCTCTGATATGTGCGGCTCCGTGTGGCGGGTCAGATCCTGGAAGCCTGTGATATGTGCATGATACAGCTTTCAAATCGCTACGGCCCCTGAGCTTTCACTCACTTGTGACAGACTTATAGTGAAGTAGCAGCAGTATTTCTAAGCTCAAACATCCGGTCTGAACTTTCAGAATAAAACGCAGGAGTATGCCAACGTGTAACCTCTTAATGCATTGCGTAACTGCAAAGAAGATGTATTTTTTAAAAAATACAATAAAACATCTGTTACGCAAATGTGTACATTATCAAAAAGTCAGGATCAAAAGAGAACAAACGGCTGCAGCACTTGGTGTTGCTGAAAATTATTATCCACTTTTCCCTCAGAGAGTTTTCATGCAGAGCTTTATATTTTAAAGTTATAACTGTTGAACGCTTCTTTTACCGCCACACTGCTCTGCTGCCTTGCGCAAGTTTTTTTTATCGTTTTATTTTGAAACCAGAAAGGCTTCATTTCCGGTTATGTCTCTCGGTTTTTGTAACTTGAAGCTGTTTGTGATGCTGGGTGCAGCTACTGGTGCGGCCCTCCTCCCACACTCATCCATCCCATCAGCCCAGGACCTGACCTCGGGCGGACAGTATACAGCTGCTGGTAGGGAAATAAACTAATTCTCCAAACCAGTCAGCGACTATTGACAGCACAACATGCAGTGCAGGCTGCAATCGGATTACACCGAGATAATGTGGTTAAACTGAAGGCACAGTGCCCCAGACTTCAAGAGCTTTTGCTGCCTTAAAGAACTGTGTGTGGTAATTGTTTTTTTCCCCTCTGAGGAGTGCTCTCATTGACTTTTAACCTAAATTCAGATTCAAGAATCCAGACTTTATTTACAGACACCTACCCCACTTCACATAGGGTTTAAGAATATATTACTGTCTTATTATTTTTCAGCAAAATACATTTTGACCCACTGCTGAAGTTCATTAATGATAATGATGGGTAAAAGCTGCACAACGAAACTCTGACACTCTACATCAGCTCTTATCATCCCCTTCCTGACCTTGGGCTATTTAGCTTGTTAGGATGTAACAGCCTGCCAAAAAAGAAGAAAATGTTGTTTTACTGTTCTTGGTCCCCTTATGTTTTTTTGTGTAGATGCTTCTATTAGGAGACCACTGAACTCAAGTTACAGCAACAGACTTGGACATGGAGCTGAGCCTTCAAGCTCTCACAGAGAAAAGGATGATCACACGTGAGACTGCTTTGTTCAAACAAAAGCTGCTGAACAAATATGAGGAACTCATCATGAATAGCCGAGCTTGTAAAACAGGATCGTGATATACATCAGATGGAATCACACACTTTAAAGTTAAGGTCAACATCATTGTCATGTTGCCATTTATTGTTCTGTGTATACACACAGTGTCAGCCTTAAGTTATACAACCCTCAACCCCGGGCGGCCACTCTTATCTGTGATTTCTGCCTGATTAACTTATACTGTGTTTATTATAAGTATCACTGAACGGGACAAGAACAAACTAATCAAAAGGGCTCTGTTCAAGGCTGTACTTTGGACTCAGTGGGTGAAAGGAGGATGTTAAGCAAAGGAGCGCTACTGTGTCCACACAATAAATGTTCCATGGTTCTAATAGCTTGATAGGCAAACCATCAAGCATCCAGACCAACTCCTCACACCCTTGGTGGGGACTGTCAGTAGCTCCTTCAGCAGCTGTGCTGCATCCAGTTCAAGAAGAAACGCTACAGAAGGCCCTTAGTCCCAACATATAACATCAGTGTGTCATTGGACTGCTGCTACACCGGTAGGGCCACCTACATCCTCAGAACATCTGAATCTTGTTCGTCTTCATGTTTGTACATTATAACCAAAAACTAGAAATACACTTTCTCTCTGTGCAATACTGCCCTCATCCATAGATATCATCATATTCTATTAGATCATTTGTACTGTCTTGTCCTGTAATGGTTGCTGCTGTAACAACTAAGGCATCCTGGAGAGAAAATAAATAAATAAACAAATACATAAATAAATCTGTCAGCAGGAGCATCCTGAGAAGAAGAGTTTTTTCTTCATTCCTAATATTCCTAATTATTCCAAATAACAAAAAAATTCACATCTGGAAATACAAAACATGAAAACTTTTGTTTCATTTCTAAAAAAAAACATTTCATAATAACGTATTCAAATTAAAGTGATTTAATTCTAAAAAAATTACTGATTTTAAACAAGTGTCACCCCGGTTGAGACACTATACCAGGAACTAAGTCCACAGAGGGAAAAATATAGATAAAAAAAAACCCAAAACACCCACACAAAACTAATGGTAAGGGGTTAAAATGTTTCAACAGTAGCACCTGGTTTTTCAGCTTTCTGTCTGTTTATACAATTAAAATTGGCACAAGGTGTCTGCCAGACAATTAAGAAAAGCTAAACACTTAATAAACACAGGCTATGATCTAAAAGTAAACAAAGGTGGAGCCTAGTTGCCCAGATATTAAACACACGATGTGTTCGTGCCTGTAAAAGCTGACTGTGTGTTCAGGAGGCTCAGATGACACACACACACACACACACACACACACACACACACACACACACACACACACACACACTGACACACACACACTGACACACACTGACACACACACACACACTGACACACACACTGTGACTGACTCTCAGGCCAGCTGCTGTGGCTGCTCTGTTACAGAGAAATAATCCCAGAGTTCAGTCTGATTTACAGTCACTTTATTCATAAGCATGAGGTCATTTAACATGAGCCGAGACCACTTCAGGGTCAGTGGAGCTGAATACTGGATTCTGATTGGTCAGTTGCGTTCTGCCACCTCTTCTTTCTGATAAACAGAGGATCCTGACCAATCTGTGAAGTTATGATATTGAGGATGTGTTTACAGCAGTGATTCCAGATTCAACCCCCCAACCTGCATATGGCTGAACAGCTGTACTTCCTGTTTCCTGTCAACAGGTGTCCTTCAGTCCAACCAGACGAGCGCTCTCCTCCCATACACACACACACACTCTGACACACACACACTCTTAACCTCCTGTGTTTCGTGTCGCTGGTGTGCTGTGATGTTTTACCCATGATGCTGCTGGGTTTGTGGCTTTCAGGGCTGCAGTCAGACGTTCAGTGATTGGCTGCAGGAGAACTCCCTGACCATCATCGCCATGGACGTCGCCCTGCTGTTACTGCAGGTAGTAACACTGCACTGCCTGCAGAGGGCGCAAACACGCCTTTGTCACAGTCTGAGGGTTTGTGTGTGTCTTCACTGAGTCACCAGCAGATCACTTTGACGTGTCAGCACTTCCTGTCTGCTTCTGATTGGATGGTTTTGAATCAACATGGCGGCCTGTTTGTGGTTATATGACATAAATATTTATTAAGGGTGAAGAAGAAGGAAGATCAGCGCAGCTCTGTATCTGTTAGTAGATGAGGTACTGAGGTAGGTACTGAGACCAAGCAGCATAAACTGCAGTTCCTCCAGTGTCCACTAGAGGCTGTCTCATACAGTGAGTCTGGACGGTAACTTATGTTACTCTAGCTCCATCACACTGAGTGTTTCCGCCTCTCTGCAGGTGGCGCTGTTCGTCATGGCGGAGTATCTGTACCGTGCATTTGGAGAAGGCCGCGCTCTGAAACGGACCGATCTGCTGGCTGGCAGAGACCACACCCCCACCGATGACCTGGGGGAGCTGAACTACGCCTACCATGACCAGGTTGGAGCTTACATGGACCCCCATCACCTGCCTTATCACCACGACGACCACGGCCAGGTGTCTGTGGACCAAGTGCAGAGCTACTAACCTGCTGCAAACATTATAGGCTCAGGTTCTGGTTCTGGAAACATGAGCCTCCAACCAGCCTGCGGTCTTTTACCCTCTGTTATCTAACAGACAGCTTCTCAGAATACTCACACACATCTTAGAGCAGGCACAGGCACAATCATACTTCACAGTAACATATCATGGATGAGATCATCGGAGTGACATCACATATATGTCCATAGTAAGACATATGGACAGACTGTCTCCACAAAGTCCAGCAGGCCATGCTGCTGACACAGGTTCCTTCGAGAATTCTTCCAACACAACCTGTGTTCAGAGGGAAACCAGAGTAAGATGAAGCGTTTAGACAGAAGACTTCTGGTCCATGATTTATTTAAACATCAGAATCAGAATCAGAATCAGAATCGTGTTTATTGCCATGTAAGTGAAGGGGGTTCACATTACTAGGAATTTGCCTTAGTGATTGGTGCATACAAAGAACATATAACAATTAACATGCAATAAGATAAAAACTAAGATAAAATTAAGTAAATAAACTACAGTAAGGCTAAATTTACATGACTGACATGGTGTAACAGACATACAATGAACAGAACATAAAATACTGTGCAGATGAAATGGTAAACATAGACCCTTATATGATCGAATGGAACAGTGTAATAATGTAATAATGTAACAGGTACCACATGGATCGGTGAGGTGGTACTCGTGTGCAAGTAGTGCAAGATGGAGTAAACAGTGCAAATAGTCGTCATTGTGCAGTGACTATACTAAAGTGACCTTCTGAAGACAGTGCAGAGCAGTGCATTAATTACAGTTTAACAGTTCAACAGCAGAGGGGAAGAAGCTGTTCTTGTGGCGTGAGGTTCTGGTCCGAATGGACCGTAACCTCCTGCCTGAGGGGAGTGGCTCAAAGAGTCCGTGTCCAGGGTGAGAAGGGTCAGCTGTGATCCGACCTGCACGCCTCAGAGTCCTGGGGACGTACAGGTCCTCGATAGATGGCAGGCTGCAGCCGATCACCTTCTCAGCAGAGCGCACAACACGCTGCAGTCTGTGCCTGTCCCTGGCAGTGGCCCCAGCGTACCACACTGTGATGGAGGAGGTGAGGATGGACTCAATGATGGCCGTGTAGAACTGAACCATCATCCTGGCTGGCACCTTGAGTTTCCTCAGCTGCCGCAGGAAGTACATCCTCTGCTGGGCCTTTTTGATGAGGGAGCTGATGGTGAGCTCCCACTTGAGGTCCTGGGTGATGGTGGTACCCAGGAAGCGGAAAGAGTCCACTGTGGAGATGGGGGTGTCTGTCAGGGTGAGGGGGGGTGATGGAGCTGGCACTTTCCGAAAGTCTACTGTCATCTCCACTGTCTTCTGGGCATTCAGCTCCAGGTTGTTGTCAGCACACCAGGACACCAGACGGTCCACCTCCATCCTGTAGGCAGACTCATCCCCGTCTGAGATGAGTCCAATGAGGGTGGTGTCGTCAGCAAACTTAATCAGCTTGACAGACTGGAGGTGCAGCAGTTGGTGTACAGGGAGAAGAGCAGAGGGGAAAGTACACAGCCTTGGGGGGGTACCGGTGCTGATGGTCCTTGTTTCCCAGACATTCGCCCCCAGCCTCACATGCTGTCTCCTGTCTGTCAGGAGGTCAGTGATCCACCGGCAGATGGAGTCTGGAACATGCAGCAGGGACAGCTTGTCTTGGAGGAGAGCTGGGCAGATTGTGTTGAAAGCAGAGCTGAAGTCCACAAACAGGATCCTAGCATAGGTTCCCGGGGAGTCCAGATGCTGCAGGATGTAGTGAAGAGCCAGGTTGAGTTTAGCTGTGAACCAGGGTTTGTCATTGTTATAACTCACCCTGGTGCGTGTTGGCACAATACTGTCCTCACAGTACTGTATATATGACGTCACAGTGTCTGTATACTCATCAAGACTATCAGTGGCAGCCCTGAACACCTCCCAGTCCGTTGTCTCAAAACAGGAGCGAAGCTCCTCCACAGCCTGGCTGGTCCACTTTTTAGATGTCCTCACCACAGGTTTGGAGAGCTTCAGCCTCTGTCTGTACGCAGGAATCAGATGGACCATCACGTGGTCAGATAGTCCAAGAGCTGCACGGGCCACTGCGCGATATGCCTCGCTTATTGTGGTGTAACAGTGATCCAGTGTGTTCTCCTCTCTGGTCGGGCATTTGATCAGCTGTTTGTACTTCGGGAGTTCTTTGCTCAGGTTTCCTTTATTAAAGTCACCAAGGACAATAATTATATGTTTGCTCCAAACACAGGATCTGATCCGCGAGTGCACGCTGAGCCTCGTGCACGTCCGCACCGGGCGAGATGTAAACAGCGGCCAGAATGAATGAAGCAAACTCACGTGGACAGTAAAACGGCTTACAGTGAATGAATAAGTATTCCAGAGCAGGAGAGCAGTGCTGGGAGATCACAGTCACATCAGTACACCAACCACTGTTGATATAGAAACAGACACCTCCACCTTTGGTTTTACCGGAGAGTTCCCTGTGGCGATCCGCTCGGAGGAGTTGGAATCCCTCCAGCTGCAGCGCGCAGTCCGGTATCTGTTCACAAAGCCAGGTCTCCGTGAAGCACAACACACAAGATGAAGAAAAGTCCCTGTTCCTTCTCATCAACAGTGTCAGCTCGTCCATTTTGTTGCTAAGTGAGCGGACGTTAGAGAGAAAAATCCCAGGTAACGGTGTGCGCGTCCCACGTCTCCGGAGGCGCACCAGCTCTCTTCCCTCTGCGCCGGCGTCTCACCTTTTTAACTAAAACGTGTAGTAAATCGGCAGCAGATGCTAAAAAAACTGGTGATAAGTCCACAGGTATGGTAAATCTTCATGAGCTCTTCTCTGGTGTAAGAGCATGCAGACACACAGTTTGTGCACAAAAACAAACAAAACAGAGCGCACCAAAACACCAGGGCGTCCGTACCCGGCGCCATCTTGATTGATTGATTGAGAACCTGAACATGAACAATATATCATAAGATTACATGAGGTTTATGTATTGTTTTGAAAGGGGGCGTGGCCTTTTGAAAATATGACAGCACGAATTGTGATGCCTTTGAAAGTCACCCTCATGTCATGAAGTGCCCCCCTGAATGTTTATCGGGCGCCCCTGACTACAGAGAGACAGTGTCCGGATTCAGGACAAGTTCCAGGACTTTCAGGATTTTATTCAGAAGAAGACGCAGAAAGAATCTGAAGGCTGATGTGAAGGATTCTCTGAGTTGCTGGAGAATCTGCGCTCTGAACTTCATTTGCTGAAACACAGGTAAGAACTTAGAAAGGTGAAGCTCTTGGCCCGGATTCATTCCGCACGGAGAGCGCGGCGCGGCGCTGTGCGCATGTTCTGTCATATTAAAGCTGCTTCTCTACTTTTCAAACGGAATCTCTGCTCGTACATGTACATCTGCGTCTGTTTGCACCGACTACATCGAGCAGACAGGAAGTCAGTCACCAGAATAAAACTCGCTGATTTCACATCGCTACCGGCGGAGAAACAGCCACAGACATGTACGAGCAGAGATTCCACGCTGCGGTATAAACCGGGGTCATAAGTAGAAAAAGTGCTGCAGCTGAAGCGCTGCTTTACTGCTGATGTGAAGGATTGATCTGAACTGATGGAGAATCAGAGCGGTTCAGAGCTGTGCGTGCCTCTGTGTGTCAGCCTGTCACCATGGTAACAGCAGAGGAGACCTCAAACACCACTCCAACTTTGAGAGCCTGGCGCGTGGAGACGATCCGGAATTAGAAACTTCTGAATACAAGTTTGATAGAGCAGCATGTGATGAGCGTTTTAAGACTGAACTGGAGTCTGTAGGAGCAGATACATTTGGCACATGAGCCTCGTTGAAGGGCTCCTAGAGACTCCCATGTTAGAAATGATGCAGAAACTGCTTAATATTTGGAAAACTAATTTTTTGAAAAAAACTGTTGAGCAGGAACGTGCTCTGTGAGATGAACACGGTGAAAGTTGAATGGCTGATTTTTAGAGGGTGTTTTTACATTGGAAATGCATTAGGAGGGGACAGAGAGAGCGGATACAGGTAAACATACCGGTTGCCATGGATATTCAAAGATCAACCTTTGACCTTTGAAAATCCATGGCAACCTGATCAAAGGCAGGTCCTACTCAGACCGTTGTAGGAGTGAGAGCGCAGCTCAGAGCTTTAGTTGTTGTTCGACTCTGCGCAATAAAGGTGTTTGTGAACAGTTTCAGACACAGCAGGATATTTTGGGGAGCTCTGTGGAAACAAACCTGCCTGAAGTGCAAAGCAATAGGCGTCCTAACGGAGAATAATCTCAAGCTGATTACTGGACTAAACACAGAACAGAAGGATTTAGAGAGGAAGAAGGAGACACAGCTGCAGAGGAGGCTAACATCTCAGCAACAGGTTTCTTCATACAGTCAGATTCGTGGTGAGTACCAACAGTAGTGAGCGATAAGTGCAACTTCATCGCGTTTATTCAAAGAGAGAGAGGGAGACAGAGTCGTGCGCATTTACGCACATGCCGCGTGTGTGTGTGTGTGTGCATATTGGGGCGAACTCCATTCTGTGTGATAGCGAGACCAGAGAGTGTAAACCCAAGGACTGTAGAGACGGTGGAGCTCTCTGTGACGTTACATTGATGTTAGACTCAACTTAAAGAAAACGCTGGGAGGAAGCTGTTGTCTACTCAAAGTTACAGTAGATGGTTTTATTTGGCTGATGATCTGTTGTTCGCCATATCTGCGATGGACATGAGGAGAAGGGTTACAGGCTGGAACTAGAAAAGGGCTTTTCCTGAAGAAAATGCAAGTTTGATTGCTGCAGCTGAATTGTTGCTTTGAATGCTGATGTGAAGGATTGCTCTGAATTGCTGGAGAATCAGAGGAATCGCCTAGCAACGGCAATCAAACTAATTAAAAACCAGCCTGTGAATACACCATATGAAAGGTCTGAGGCTGGAATAATACCATAAACTTATAAGAAGCTCAGGCTGCGTGATGTGAATGTGGAAAAGTAGTATACAGCTGAAGGACGATCAATATGACAGATACAATGCTTAAAGTCTGATAAAGACTACAAACATGGCTGCTTTGTGTGCTTCCTGTGTGTCAGCCTGTCACCATGGTAACAGCCCTGCCTGCCTGCCTGTATCCTGGCACCTGAATGGTTATCAACTGTATAGCTCTCTCTGTCCCCCTCCTAATGCATTTCCAATGTTTCCATGCAGGGTGTGTCGTGTCCCCACAGGGTATACCCCGCCTCTCACCTCCTCCGCCTCCAGCCCCCCCGTGACCCTGCACTGCAGGACAAGAGGGTTAACAGAAGATGGATGGATGGAAACTGCTGTTTTTGTCCAAACCGAAGCCTTCAGACAGAAAACACGAAGAGAAGCCTGAGAAGAAAGAGCGCCAAGAACGAGAGAAGCGTGACAAGAAAGAGCGCCAAGAACGAGACAAGCGTGAGAAGAAAGAGCGCCAAGAACGAGAGGAAAGAGAGAAGAAAGAGCGCCAAGAACGAGAGGAAAGAGAGAAGAAAGAGCGGCAAGAACAAGACAAGCGCGAGAAGAAAGGACAAACGTTGAAGCAGTTTATTGTGGAATCAGTTGGCTTGATCACTAGACCGAAAAAAGCCAAGGGGACCGTCCTCACAAAAGAAAACGAAAACCTCAGAAAGGCTGCCGAAGAACTTACCCAGTGTGAGGAGCTGGCTAACGAGGTCTGCACTCTGAGGAGTGACCTACAGAAGGCCAACAAGACCGTCCAGGAAAAAAACAGTGAGATAAACCAACTGTCAGAGGACAGGTCCTCCTTAGAAGATCAGCTGAAACGTGAGCAGGAAGCAAGAGAAAGCGTTCAGATAGACCTTGATGAGGTCGAGAAACGTAAAAGCGATTTTCATTCAGAGGTGGTTCGTCAGGTGAATTTAATCACTGACCTGTCTGTTGAACACATTGATGTCTGCAACCAACTGGCCAAGAGCAAGGCCAAGGTCAGACAGTTGGAGAAAAAGGACCTGGAGTTTGAGCAAACACTGAAATGTTTACACCAGTCTCTGACGCAGCAGCAAAAGGAGACTCTAGAGTTAGGGGTAAAGTGTGAACAGCTCACAACAGAAAACGAAAACCTCAGAAAGGCTGCCGAAGAACTTACCCAGTGTTCTTCCAAGTGTGAGGAGCTGGCCAACGAGGTCTGCACTCTGAGGAGTGACCTACAGAAGGCCAACAAGACCGTCCAGGAAAAAGACAGTGAGATAAACCAACTGTCAGAGGACAGGTCCTCCTTTGAAGATCAGCTGAAACGTGAGCAGGAAGCAAGAGAAAGCGTTCAGATATACATTGATGAGCTCGAGAAACGTAACAGTGAACTTCATTCAGAGGTGGTTCGTCAGGCGAATGTCATCACTGACCTGTGTGTTGATTTGTGGGCAGCAGTGGCGCAGCGGTATACCAGGGTTTTCCCGTAACCGGAAGGTTGGTGGTTCGACTCCACTCTCCATGTGTTTGCTTCATTCTTTCAGTTCCACTCTTTCATATCAGGGTCTATGTTTGCAGCTACAGTCCCCACTCATGTTCTGTTCTGGTCATTGTGGGTCTGTCATGTCAGTTTATAGCCATACTGTTAGTTCACATTGTTCACCTTGGCTTTTACCACTTTTATGCAGGTTTTATCTTGTTTCCTGTACTTTGATTATTTTACTTTGATGTTATTCATACATGACTGACTCCTGTCTGCAGCACTTTGTTGTTTTTTAAATGTGCTTTATAAATAAACTTGACTTGACCTTGTTTACTTGACCTGATCTTTTTGTTACTCACTTTCAAATTTACAGAACCAAACCATTCAAGAACACATCTTCATTTGTACAAAGTGAGATGTTAAAATATGTGTTTGTAAAAATATACAAAGTATTATACTTACAGTACAGTGTCATAGATTTCTTTCTGGAAACACTGTAACAACCATTTGAATGTGCAGGCTGCACCATGCTTGTGTACGGCTTTTAATAGTTGCAGTGTCAATGAGTGTGTTAATGGGAGGCGCTTACAAAGGTGCACAAACAGCTGCAAAGTTATTGTTATTCACAAGTGAAGTTATCATCTTAAACACACATGTTTGACTATGACTGTATTATTTATTTATGATATACTTCCAATATATATATATTGCCATTTATTCATTCTTTGATATGCTTATTTAAATATACTGAAGCTCTAACCCCAGATCAAATACTGCAACTCAAACTCCACACCAAAAGGGGGCGCTACATGTTACTACACTACGTTTGTGCAGAAGACGAAGAAGAAATCAAACGCACGGAGGAAACGGTTTGGAGCCTGTGGAGGAACAGAGGGAGGTGGAGACGTCACGGAACTTGTCGAATTAGTATCGCAAGCCATTCATGTCACATTTCGCCAGCACTTAAAACGTTGTTTTTTACGTCATACACATTGACAGTAAAAACTATGGACAGAGCTTTGTGACGTCATCCTTTTGTTTCTGAAGAGCCGTTCTGAGGCTCGGTGGGAGGTTCCAGGTCGTTGATGACCGCCGCCATGTTGGCAGCGTCATGTCCGCCAAAACTCCAAATATGGACAAAAAGGGGGGGGCACGAGCGGGGTTTAGGGGGGCGGGCGATCGTGGAAGCAGGAAACTCACGTTGTGATACGTCTGTCACTCAAGCGGCAACGCCCATAATTATTGCGTAATTTTAAGTCAGAATACAACTGAAACCAGTGAGTTGTAAAAAAATTCACCCTCCCTACAACTGACACTAGAAGAGAACCTATCATCTGAGACCAGAGCGGTTTTGGTACCAGGCTGTAAACATGTTTTTTTCTGCTGTGAAGTCGGCCATTTTAACATGGGAGTCTATGGGAAATGACTCGCTGCTGGAGCCAGCCCCCAGTGGTTGCAGCGTGAACTACAGGTTTTGACACTTCCGCATGGGCTTCAGGTCTGAGCCCCGAAGGTTGCCGCTTGGTCATACACCATACGGCGTTTTCTAACGTTCTAATGATCTCCGCCCCATAACTTGCTCAGCCACTAGTTCCCTCTTTATCAGCAGAGAAGAAGGACGGACCGCGCTGATCCAGCACCGACCTCCTTTGCTAATGTGGATCCATTCAAGATTCAAGATCCAAGACGTTCATTGTCAAATGCACAGCAGAGGTCACGCAGAGCACTGACCCTCTGACTGTGCCAGCTCCCTTCACATGACTTTGTCCACAACATAACTAAGATCAAAGAAAACAGAGCAAGAATCAACACAAATAAGAATAAACCAAGAAATCCAATAAGCAAAATGAGCTGATGTGCAGGTCTGTGTACAGAGGGTGAAGTGCTGTCAGTGTTGAAGGTTCATGTGTTGTTGTCAGAGCTCGGACATTCAGAGCGTGCAGATATCTTTGTAAAAAACACACTTGTGCAGGTACTGATGTTAAAAAGTACTTCAGTAAAAGTACAGAATACTCTCCCCAAAAAGTACTCAGAGTACTAGTTACTTTCAAGGGTTGACGTAATGATTTATCAACGTCCATCTTCTAGCGCTGGTCCGGGGGCTGGAGTTCTGCTCGGCGGTCTGGAGCACCGTGTTTCTGGTGAGTCCATCTTCACTTCCTTCAATAAGCTCAGAGGCCTTTTTCATCCAGGACGTCCGAGGAAAGATTCCTCTGGATGAATCAGCAGAATCCTTCTGATCATCACTGATACATGTACACACACACACTGACACACACACTGACACACACACACAAAGACACACACACTAACACACACACACTGACACACACACACAAAGACACACACACAGACACACACACACACTCACACACACACAGACACACACACACAGACACACACAGACACTCACACTCACACACACACACACTCACACACACAGTCACACACACGCACACACAGACACACACACACAAACACACACACACAGTCACACACACACACACACACACACAAACACACACACAGTCACACACACACACACACACACACACCACACACAGACACACACCACTCACACACACACAGACCACAGACACACACACACACACACCCGGCGGTCCGGTCTCCTCGCTCGCTCTGACTTCCATGCGCGTTCTGCTGTCACGCGGGAGCGCGCACGGCCGCGCTCGCCCCCGGCTCGGTGAGCGGACAGGCTCAGGCTGCCGGAGACACGCCGACCACCGCATGACTCCGCTCACTCCCGGCGGCTCTCGCACCGATCAGCGGCTTCTGGGCGGACGTTTCGGCGGCAGGGCAGAGAAGGGGGTCTCCCCCGCTCCTGGACGCAGGTTTGGTGGAAGTTTAGCAGCTAACCTGGAAGAGCGGAACAACGAGCAGAGCCAGCCGGGCTGCCGGACCGCCGCCGCAGCTAACGGCTAGCTAAGGAGCAGCGGGGCGGTCAGAGCGACGGAAGTGTCCCATGACGGATCAAACTGACTTTTAACGGCTTCCCTCAGCGTCTGGACACGTACCGTCACACTTCCCGGTGTGACGCGCACTTCTGCGGGGCTCCTCTCGGAGACAACAAGTTTTTTCCGTGTGGATATGGAGACGGACTCGGTGGCAGGCGACGTGGAGTCTCTGCACGGCGGACTGAGCCTCCTGGATCCCCTGCTGGACCGGATCCTGGTGGACACGGTGTCCCAGCAGCAGGGATGGCTCCGAGTTTACGGTAAGAAAAACACACGTTACCGGTGGACGGTGAGGGTCATCGCAGGGGTCAGCAGGTACCGGGGGCGGCCAGGTAACGCCGCGGGCCAAGGCCGAGGTCATGGCGGCCACCGGGTGGGGGTGGAGGGGTGGACCGGAGGTCCATGTGTCTGCTGCTGCTGTCAGCCGCACGGGACTGGCAGCGAGTTCCTCCAGGTTAGCTGTCCACAGAGGTCAGAGGTCACCGAGCAGCAGGGAGCAGAGCCTCCGCTGACTCCTTCAGACTGTCCGAAAATAAACCCACAGAGGGAGGAGAGGAAGGAGTGTGTCACCATGAAGCACAGACACTGTGTGTCTGTGTGTCTGTGTGTGTGTGTCTGTCTGTGTGTGTGTGTGTGTGTGTCTGTGTGTCTGTGTCTGTGTCTGTGTCTGTGTGTGTGTGTCTGTCTGTGTGTGTGTGTGTGTGTGTCTGTCTGTCTGTCTGTGTGTGTGTCTGTGTGTGTCTGTGTGTGTCTGTCTGTGTGTGTGTGTGTGTCTGTCTGTGTGTGTGTCTGTGTGTCTGTCTGTGTGTGTGTCTGTGTGTGTCTGTGTGTGTGTGTGTGACAGCAGTCTGAACTTCATCCCTTTAATAACACCTGACCAGAACACAAAGATTGAACACATGTATTATTTCAGTAAATCCTGCCGCTCTAGTTTCAAACCTTCAGGAATAACAGAGGAATCAGAGGTGAACACTTCACACTGGTTCATGGAGAAGTTAAGGAACAAATCTGGATCTCTTTCCACGTCACTTTCTATGTGTTGTTGGCTGTTGGATGGGCTGTGCAGGGTCAAAGGTCAGCGCCACACTTCTTCCTCTGGGCTTTCTGTCTCTTCTGGCGTCAAACCGACAGGGTTCAGGGCAGTTCGTGAGTTTGGTGTTGAAGGAGGTCAGAGGTCAACACAGGCCACGTGTAGGAAGCCATCATTAGAGTCATGTCGAGTGTGAGTTCAGCCCGGATAACTGAACGACCCACAGGGCAGAAACTGGGTCGCATGACTCAGCTGCTCCTCTCTGCAGGTGGCGTCTCAGGTTCCTCCGCAGGACGCTGGGGCAGAGCCGTCTCTGGCTGTGTGTCCTCGGCACGGTGTGAGAGCCGTGTGAGTCACGGCTGCAGTGATGTGAAACTTTTATTCTGGCATCCTGCGGTTCTCTCGGGGCGATGCGGTCATGTCACTCTGGAAACACGGGATGATTCAGTGCATGAGTAGAATAAGAATGACAGCAGACAGGAGACGGATCACTGTGTGACCTCACAGAGCTCCTGAGGACCCGGCTCCCTCACATGTCCTTTACCATCAGCTCAGCCTCTCGGCACATATTATGGGATGTGTTGGAGGCACTAAGTGTACTGCTGTTGCTGTTTCTGTGCCAACATCAGACTCATGGCTGTTTTGAACTTTGAGCGGTCGTCGTTCCCACGTGCCCTGAATGCATCTCTGGTTTCCGAGGAAGCAAGATGGTGTCAGGATGTTTGCTCTGCCTCCCTCCCTCCCCCGGTGCTGGCAGGGCGTGATGTCAGCAGCCGGTTGGTGCCGGTGATCTCACCCGGCAGGACTCTGGCATCAGACCCTCGCTGCCATCGCATACCTCGCATAGATCCAACAATGGCTGCTGCCGTGCTGCGTTCAGGTCCGCCTCACTGAGGAGGAATGTACAGATGTTGTGTTTGTGTTGAGGGTGAGGTCAGCCATGACGCTCTGTTTATCGGAACACGGATGAGCTCATTGTTTCCACGTTTTTCAGTGAAGTAACATGCAGGAGGGGCGATTGATAAGTTGGTGGCCTGAAGGAGGCGTCAGATTAAAGTGGATGTGAAGGTGTTCCTCCTCCTCGGCCTAATCCGGCTGTGTGTCGGCTCCCTGGAAGCAGCCACAGAGTGTGTTACTCAGAGAAAGCTGCTGTATATAAGCCTATTAAAGGTGCCTACAGATGGACGCTTAAACACAGGACTGATCCTTTTGTTGCTCCTTGTCCCCCGCTGGGCGGGATGCTCAGTCCGCTCAGAGGGACACAGAAACATATGTCTTATGATTTTTATCTGAGGGGTTAATCCTCCGTGACAGATGATTCGTGAAGAAGTCGGGTGATTAGGCTGGAACAGAACTGGTAGGAAGTCAAAGAGGAGCAGCTTCAGACAGAGAGTGTCTCAGAACCATCAGAACCTTCATCAGAACCGCCACACAGTCTGTTCAGGAAATAGAAGTGATTTGTGCGTTGTCTCCATCACGGAGCTGACAGCACGGCACACAGCTCTCACAGCACTGTGCTGCCTTGTTTCCAGTTGTGTCTGTGTGTGTGTCTGTATTTCTGAATGCTCGTATGTGTCCAAATGTCCTCGGCGTCCCTCCATCATGGTTCTGATGTTTCCAGACTTCAGAGGATCTGCAGCTTCTGATGGACGGATACAGAGCATCTCTGCTTCCAACATTAGAGGCTGACAGATTAGCGTGGCCTGTGGGCTTCCAGGTTCCAGGTTCCAGGTTCCTCTGCGGTGGAGGCTGGAGGCTGGAAGCTGTCCCTCCATCTGCTCCCGGCGCAGCCTGGCAGCCTCCACCTTCCATCCGATGGTGCTGCACGCTCCGCTCAGACTGTCAGCGTCCGTATTGAACAGGGATTGTGGGAGATTGTTGTTATCAGACCAATTCACACCTGCAGCAGCAGAGGATTGGTGGGCAGGGACGTGTCCTCTGAGGCTGAGAGACGAGCAGAGAGGGGTGTTTGAGAATGTGTTATATGTGACAGGGTGCAGAGAAAAACAGCAGGAGGAAGAAAACGTGAGAATTAAGAAAAGGTCCCGTTCATGATGGCAGCAGACACACTGCTGTGTGTGGGATAGATGAGGACTTCCTGTTTGCTGTGCGGACTGATGCGTGTGGACATAATGAACGTCCTCCAGGAGAGACAGGGACTCTGTGCTGGCAGCTGTCTGGGTGTTGGTGAACAGGTTCAGCTCTGCTGGACAATGGAGGCTGATCAGAGGAGGAAATGGAAAGTTCCTCACAGGCCCCTTATCAGGATGTGGGGGGGCAGGATTTCCCTTCTGAAACAAACAGGAGTCCCAACCAGCTTCTGTGGACAGAAACAAGCTGCGGCTATTTGAAGACGCAGCGTGGAAAAACACGGCGGGGCGCGCTCGGCGGGGCGCGCTGATTGGGCGGAGGAGGATTGTTGTTATTAGCTTGATGTTGAAGGGAAATCAGCGGCGCTCTGCTCAGACCTTGGTGTGGACTTGTCTGTGGGCAGACATTTTATCTGCTCACTCCAAGGATGAGCTGATTAGAAGGATGTCGGCCATCACTGTTAACCCTGTGAAAACCTCTCATCCTTCATGGTGCATCCCAGCATTCATTGCACAGCAGCCTCCATCTTCCTGTTTCATCTCTTTAAAGAGAAACCGGTTTTCTTGTGTAGGTCCCTGCAGTCAGCAGAAAGTAATCAGATTACCTGAGTGAGTGTAAACACAGAGCAGAAGTGGATCACTGTGACTGTGCAGGGCTGGGGATTAAAGCCCGAGTTGTAAATGTAAACTGGTTTAGATGATCATCTGCTGTGTGTGTGTTCATGCAGAGATAACCGAGTCTGGTTTGTTCCTCTTCCTCGTCTCACCTGGGCTTCACGAAGTTCCGGTTTCGTGCTGTGGAGCAGTCGGTCGACCTTTCAAGTTTCATGCCCCTGGATGAGTCTCGATCAGTGTGGTTCAGTCTGGATCCGTCTGGATCCGTCTGGTTCAGTCTGGATCAGTCTGGATCAGTCTGGATCAGTGTGGTTCAGTCTGGATCAGTCTGGATCAGTCTGGTTCAGTCTGGATCAGTCTGGATCAGTGTGGTTCAGTCTGGTTCAGTCTGGATCAGTCTGGATCAGTCTGGTTCAGTCTGGATCAGTCTGGATCAGTGTGGTTCAGTCTGGTTCAGTCTGGATCAGTCTGGATCAGTCTGGTTCACTCTGGATCAGTCTGGATCAGTCTGGTTCAGTCTGGATCAGTCTGGATCAGGGTTTCCAAGTAATCCAGACTCGCTGCACCTGCAGGCAGACTCTGCTGAAACACTCTGTTTTCAGTCAGATCCATCAGACGGAGCTGTTTCAGTCGCTCTTGAACTTCCCGTCTGTGTGGCTGGTCATCAGCGGAGCATTGTGGGAGATTCCTGCGGCCCATGTGCCGGCCCTCTGCCGGCATCCAGCAGCTGATTTATGGTTCTCTTTATAGCTGCAGGTTATTTTTAGCGGGGGGCGGCTGCTCCTGGTTTCCGGCAGGACGGGGATGAGGAGTGGACACAGAGACGCCTGATGGAGCAGCGTCGCCTCCACCGCTTACTGACTGAGAAAGGAACAAACTGTTTGACGAGCTCTGACTCTGTTTGAAATGAGAAACGTCCTGATTTTTAGTCTCAGGTTTGACAGGATGTAAACTGGTCGTTTGTGGTGTTATAAATATTAAAACACATCCACGTCCACCTGGCTCTCCCTGCTGTCCTCCTGCCTGTCTGTCCCCTCTGTCCTCCTGTTTCCTGTCTCTGCTCTCGGTGACTGCAGGGCTGGACGCTCAGACCTCTTTAAAGCTGAGTTTAGTTTTTGAATTCTCCTCCTCGGTTTGTTCACTGAAGCTTTATGAATAGAAACAGACGTTTGTGGCGTTTCGACCTGAAGAGAATGTGTGTCCTCCGGTCTTTGGATGCCACCCTCTGCCTCCCTGTTGGCCTGTGGAGGACTTGGCTCTGTCCCTGACTCCTCAGCTTAGCCTCCCTGGGTCTTAACTGTGACCTACATGCAGCGGCGTCCTGGACAGCGGCCGCTTCATTATCCAATAAAGGCTGATATGTGGGGCAGCCTGACAGACAGGCCTGCGCTCACTCTTACACCCTGTCACTGACGTTAGGTGAATGTTATCAGAGGACCAGAGCTCTGCCAGCTTCACCTGCTGCTGGTGCACATCTGTAAACCACAGCCTGAGCAGCAGACCTCCTGGTTTCCATATGAATCAACACACAGATGTTTGCATCCTGCTCCCTCCTGCATCTGCACAGTTCAGTTCAGCACGTGTCCTCTGCCGGTCTCTGGTCTTGCGTTGTCCCTGACCTTGTCCTATTTCCTGTCTGAACACGGAGGCCTCAGGCTCAGCACAGGGAGGAGAGGCCCATCCTTTATACATATTTATAAGCTGTTATGTGAGGTGGAGGTCAGGAGGACTCTGGAGCGTTGTGTCAGTGGAATGATGCAGACATCAGACAGGAGGTCTTTGTTCAGTTCTAAGACATGGGGGAGGCTTCAGATGTCCAACAGTACGTAAAAGAACACTAACACCAGGTTTAGGTCCTTTCTAAAGTCTGACGCCACAGACGAATTATGGGACGACGAACCTCCATCGTCAGGTGATGTCACTGTTGATAAAAAGGAGCAGGGAGCTGAAAAAGCAGAAGGCTGAGCTGCCTGAGCGCTTTCAGTTTCGAGCTCGTTCAAACGGGAAACCACAGTCTGCTGGTTTGCTGTTTGGCGACACCTGATTGGCCGAACTGAAGACAGACTGCGTCTTCATCTGACGCTCCACTTCCTCCCAGGAAGACTGTCAGCAGGCTGTTGAGAAGACGGAGGCAGCAGCTCTAGCAGCCGTCCACATGTGGACCACCTAACGACGCCTCAGCCGCAGCAGGACGCTGTCTTCGGGGTAGTATGTCCGCGTTGGGAGGCGCAGCTGTGGGCAAACCAGCTGTGTCGGCCATTTTGGAAGCCTCCATCTGCTCGCTCCTGCTGCCTGGAGGAAGTTGTGTGTGCTGGACCATGAGTGGAAGTGGAACTCCCCCTGAGGCCAGTGAGGGTCCAGTCCTCGGTCAGGCCTCGTACCACCGGCACCATTACAGGAAGCTCTGGCTGAGGGCCAACACCCGGCCGTCCCCCCCAGCAGCCGTTGGACCGATACAAGTGGAGGACATCTGCTCGCCTGGCACCCAGGCCAGCCAAGATGGCCCCCCCAGAGGGCATAGGGCAGAACACGGAGCCAGCTCACCTGCGGCTGTTCAGCTTACCGAGGCTCGCCATGCAGACAAACCGGACCGACGGGAGCGGGGATCAGTCCCAGGAAAGGCCAGGCCCTCTGCGCAGGATCTTCCTCCGATCCCTGTCCGAGCCTGGAGCGGGCAACAGCGCCGAGAAGGAGGCGCTCAGGAAGGTGGGATCAGATGCGAGGACAGAGAGCGCCCCTTTCAGCAGCTTCATCAGCTCGCTGTCTCGCAGGATCAGCAGAGTGCTGAGGGATGAAGCCCAGGCTGAAGGAGGACAGTCCGGTAGGAGAGTTCCCTCTCAGACGATTGTTTCAGTCAAAGTCACTTAATGCTCATGTTTCCTCACAAAGACTCAGCAGTCCTCTACACACAAGCTAACTGCTACAAGCTAACTGCTACAAGCTAACTGCTACAAGCTAACTGCTACAGAGCTAACTGCTACAGGCTAACTGCTACAAGCTAACTGCTACAGGCTAACTGCTACAAGCTAACTGCTACAGGCTAACTGCTACAAGCTAACTGCTACAGGCTAACTGCTACAAGCTAACTGCTACAGGCTAACTGCTACAGGCTAGCTATAACACATCCTCAGGTGCTGCTCGTGTCCTCTTTGCTCTGATTCTTCAGAGTTAGCCTGGGCTGCATGGTGACTAACTGATGGTCCTCCAGTGTCTGTCCTCTGCTGTTAGCTAGAACCCAGTGATGGTTCTGTGGAACAGGACCGGGTGTTTCAGGTCTCATGAGTGTACCTGCTGCAGAAACTCCCATCAACATGAAGTTCATGTCTGCATGTGGTCCAGGATCAAACGTTCTGAGGGCTCAGTCATGCTTTCTCTCTCCAGTGTTCAAAACATGCTAAAAGCCCTGAGTATCCTCTGCTGCTCTGACAAAGCTGCTTCCTCCTCCTCCTCCTCCTCACTCCCCCCCCCCTCCCCTCCTCCTCCTCCTCCTCACTCCCCCCCCCTCCTCCTCCTCCTCCTCACTCCTCCTCCCTCCCCTCCTCCTCCTCCTCCTCACTCCTCCTCCTCCTCCTCCTCCTCCTTCTCCTTCTCCTCCGCCTCCTCCTCCTCCTCCTCCTCCTCCTCCTTCTCCTCCTCCTCCTCCTCCTCCTCCTCACTCCCCCCCCCTCCCCTCCTCCTCCTCCTCCTCACCCCCCCCTCCTCCTCCTCCTCCTCCTCCTTCTCCTTCTCCTCCTCCTCCTCCTCCTCCTTCTCCTTCTCCTCCTCCTCCTCCTCCTCCTCCTCCTCCTCCTCCTTCTCCTTCTCCTCCTCCTCCTCTTCCTCCTCCTCTTCCTCCTCCTCCTCCTCCTCCTCCTCCTCCTCTTCCTACTCTTCCCTACTCATCCTGCTGCTGCTCTTTCTTACTCCTCTTCCTCCTCCTCCTCCTCTTCCTCCTCCTCTTCCCTACTCATCCTGCTGCTGCTCTTTCTTACTCCTCTTCCTCCTCCCTCCCCCCCTCCTCCTCCTCTTTCTCCTCCCCCTCCACCTCCTCCTCCCCTCCTCCTCTTCCTCCTCCTCCTCCTCTCCTCCTCCTCCTCCTCCTCCTCCTCCTCCTCCTCCTCCCCCTCCCCCCCCCCCTCCCCTCCTCCCCTCCTCCTCCTCCTCACTCCTCCTCCTCCTTCTTCTCCTCCTCCTCCTCCTCCTCCTCACTCCTCCTCCCTCCCCTCCTCCTCCTCCTCCTCCCCCCCTCCTCCCCTCCTCCTCCTCCTCCTCACTCCTCCTCCTCCTCCTCCTCACTCCTCCTCCTCCTCACTCCTCCCCCTCCTCCTCCTCCTCCTCACTCCTCCTCCCTCCCCTCCTCCTCCTCCTCCTCCTCCTCCCCCCCCTCCTCCCCTCCTCCTCCTCCTCCTCACTCCTCCTCCTCCTCCTCCTCCTCCTCCTTCTCCTTCTCCTCCTCCTCCTCCTCCTCCTCCTCCTCCTCCTCCTCCTCCTTCTTCTCCTTCTCCTCTTCCCTACTCATCCTGCTGCTGCTCTTTCTTACTCCTCTTCCTCCTCCTCCTCCTCTTCCTCCTCCTCTTCCCTACTCATCCTGCTGCTGCTCTTTCTTACTCCTCTTCCTCCTCCTCCCCCCCTCCTCCTCCTCTTCCTCCTCCACCTCCTCCTCCCCTCCTCCTCTTCCTCCTCCTCCTCCTCTTCCTCCTCCTCCTCCCCTCCTCTTCCTCCTCCTCTCCTCTTCCTCCTCCTCCTCCCCTCCTCCCCCCCTCCTCCTCCTCCTCCTCCTCCTCCTCCTCACTCCTCCTCCCCCCCCTCCCCTCCTCCCCTCCTCCTCCTCCTCACTCCTCCTCCTCCTTCTTCTCCTCCTCCTCCTCCTCACTCCTCCTCCTCCTCCCCCCCTCCTCCTCCCTCCTGCCTCCAAGCAGCTGTGCAGCGATCATTCTGTGTTGCTGCCGTGTGTTCACATGTTGGTCAGCCTGATGTGTCGTCAGAGGTCCTGGAGGTCCTGGTCTCGGCACCGTCAGGAGGTGCCTGCGTGTCTGCTGCAGACAGCGGTGTGATGCTGGCAGCCCTCGGCTCCTTCTGCCATGCTCAGAGCGGCCCTGGTTACCTGTCTGCAGGCCTCCTCACATCGGTGCTGGCACCGGCACGCGGGTTGATGGTGAAGGTTTTTTGCTGAGTGCAAATGCAGCGTGAATATTTCATGTGCAGACACATCAGGGACTGAAGACTCAGGATGTGGTGGAGAGTTTACATGAAAACACACACAGGGCGATTGTTTGAGAGAAAGAGGAGGACGGTTGGACTCTGCTTCTACTCTCTCGTACTCCACCTCCTGTCGGCGGCCGTGTTCTGACCGCGCGGGTTAACTGGTGATTAATGATGGTGGTGTCAGTCCGTGTCGTGGTGGGGCCATCGGCTCCTTCCTGGCTGCTTCAGGCCTCGCAGTCTTCCGCCCGTGTGACACATCACTGTAACCATCCCTCACCCTGAGACAGAGCTGATCTGTGTCTGAGGCGGAGCGCTCGGCCTCAGCAGGACTTTACAGAGCAGTGTGGGAGGATGCTGAACTGAAGGACGTAGAAGAAGGTCGAGTTTTATCAGATGGTAGAAATTCAGACTGTGACGAACAACCTGAACTGTTCATGTCAGGCAGCGCTCAGTGTGTCTGGAAGTTCATCCTGCATCAGCTGTGTGTGTGTGTGTCTGTGTGTGTGTGTGTGTGTGTGTGTCTGTGTGTGTGTGTCTGTGTGTCTGTGTGTGTGTCTGTGTGTGTCTGTGTGTGTCTGTGTGTCTGTGTGTGTCTGTGTGTGTCTGTGTCTGTGTGTCTGTGTGTGTCTGTGTGTGTGTCTGTGTGTGTGTGTGAACAGTGCAGCACATTATAACACACAGTGTCAGGTTTGTCATGAATGTGTGTCAGTATAAACAGGAACGGATGTAAACAAACAGTCTGAAAGTTTCCAGCAGGCCCAGAGCATTCTGGGTAATAAAAACCACAGAACTCTCACCTCCACACACACACACACAGACACACACACACACAGACAGACACACACACACACACACACACACACACACACACACACACAGACCTGATTCATGGCTCCGTTCTCACACTCTTGAGTTTCCATGTGAAATTAAACAGCTACTACTAAGTGGGGGCTAATTAACCCCTGTGTGTCTGTGTGTGTGTCTGTGTGTCCGTGTGTGTGTGTGTGTCTGTGTGTGTGTGTTGGCTGGGGTTCATGGGGTCCTGACAGAAACCCTGTGTATCAGGTGTGTGTGACTCTGACCCAGAGGCCATGGCTCCTGCATACTGAATGTGTGCTTCTGTGTGTTTCCATCTCTGTGAGGACATTGTGTCTCAGTTTCAGCTCTGATGTACTGTCAGACATCAGCGTCTCCTTAGGTCTCCTCAGGTCTCCTTAGGTCTCCTCAGGGCTGCTCAGGTCTGCTTCAGGTTCTCACTAACAGAAGAGCCGGTCCTCCTTTTGTATGCAAATTGTCCCTCCACAATAAAAACCCACACAGTAACAACAAGAACCCTGAGCTCGGGACCCTTTCAGAGCTCGTGACCCTTTCAGAGCTCGTGACCCTTTCAGAGCTCGGGACCCTTTCAGAGCTCGGGACCCTTTCAGAGCTCGGGACCCTTTCAGAGCTCGGGCTGGCGCCTGTGGGAAAGTGTTGGCTCCTGCTGGCGGCCATGTTGGGGATGCAGTGGAGTGTAAGAGCTGTGGTGGATCATGCAGGTGTTCTTTTAGTTATATTAGATCTTTGTGTGGCTGAAATGTGAGAAATAAAGCTGCTGTGGCTTCGTGTCTGTAGATCAGATTTTCTGAGATTGATTTAGTTTGACTTGTCAGACAGCGGTGAACTCCTTTAAGTTGTTGTCAGACCTCCTCCATCCTTCACTGTGTCGTCTCTGCCCTGCTGCTTTCAGCCTGATAGGAGGTGACGCTGCTGTCCACCTTTGACCCCTGGGGCTGCCCCCCTCCCATGCAGGCTGCTGCCATGATTGACACTTGAGTGAGAGGCGCTGCTTTGTAGATGCAAATGCAGGAGAGTCCTGCTCGAGTCAGCGGGTTTAAATATGAAACAGTCAGCATCAGTCTGAGCAACAAAGAGAGCGACACCCTCAGAGTGATCCATCATTAATCACACTGCAGCGAGAGCTTTCATGTACAGATGACGGAGACGTCCCGAGCTCCAGACAGATAATCTAATTGAACTGTTTTATTGTGGACAAAGTGTCAACCGTCACTCTGAGACTGCACGTGTCCTGCAGCAGTCAGACTTTCAGCCACAGAAATGTGGTGCAGAGCTGGTCCGTCCGTCCCAAAGTGTCCCTGCAAGTGGCGTGCGGAGCTGCTACCAGAATAGCGTTGACGTTTCAGGGTAGGTGAGCTGAGTGCTGTATCTGTCCTCTCCAGAGAGCTGAGCTGCTTATCAGAGCAGAGCTGCAGCCTTCACTTACAATCAGCAGGGAAGCATTTGCCTGCTGTCACTGATTTATTCTGTGAGTGAGCGGGAGCATCAGCAGCTGCAGAGTCTTTACATCTGCACGGCTTTATGAAACCCAGCAACAGCTGACACTTTCTTTCTTCATTCCATCCATCTTCATCCACTGATCCGGGGCTGAATGTTAGCATGTTAGCTCTTCCTGTCCCCTCAGTGTGTGTTGAATGTTAGCATGTTAGCTCTTCCTGTCCCCTCAGTGTTTGTGTTGAATGTTAGCATGTTAGCTCTTCCTGTCCCCTCAGTGTGTGTGTTGAATGTTAGCATGTTAGCTCTTCCTGTCCCCTCAGTGATTGTCCTGAATGTTAGCATGTTAGCTCTTCCTGTCCCCTCAGTGATTGTCCTGAATGTTAGCATGTTAGCTCTTCCTGTCCCCTCAGTGTTTGTGTTGAATGTTAGCATGTTAGCTCTTCCTGTCCCCTCAGTGTGTGTGTTGAATGTTAGCATGTTAGCTCTTCCTGTCCCCTCAGTGTTTGTGTTGAATGTTAGCATGTTAGCTCTTCCTGTCCCCTCAGTGATTGTCCTGAATGTTAGCATGTTAGCTCTTCCTGTCCCCTCAGTGTTTGTGTTGAATGTTAGCATGTTAGCTCTTCCTGTCCCCTCAGTGATTGTCCTGAATGTTAGCATGTTAGCTCTTCCTGTCCCCTCAGTGTGTGTGTTGAATGTTAGCATGTTAGCTCTTCCTGTCCCCTCAGTGTGTGTGTTGAATGTTAGCATGTTAGCTCTTCCTGTCCCCTCAGTGTGTGTGTTGAATGTTAGCATGTTAGCTCTTCCTGTCCCCTCAGTGTTTGTGTTGAATGTTAGCATGTTAGCTCTTCCTGTCCCCTCAGTGTTTGTGTTGAATGTTAGCATGTTAGCTCTTCCTGTCCCCTCGGTGTGTGTGTTGAATGTTAGCATGTTAGCTCTTCCTGTCCCCTCGGTGTTTGTGTTGAATGTTAGCATGTTAGCTCTTCCTGTCCCCTCAGTGTTTGTGTTGAATGTTAGCATGTTAGCTCTTCCTGTCCCCTCAGTGTGTGATGTTGTTGGTCAACAGGAGCTCAGCAGGTTTTTATTCTACCACACAAACACACAGTAAATCCCGCTGATGATTGTTTACTGTCTGAACAAAGGCTACATGCTAACAAGTGGCTACATGGGACTACAGACGAGGTCATTAAAGGTCACCCAGGTGTTAGTGCTGTAGAAGAGGTCAGAGCGGTGAACCTGGTGGTGCTGATGGTGTAGTCATGTGACCGTGCTGTAGCTGGTTTATAGCTTAGCATTATGCTAATGTAAAACCAAAAACAGAGAAGCAGAGCAGCCATATTTTCTAACTCGCCGCCATCTCCACATCTTTGACATCACAGAAATAAATTGCCCCGCTTTGTAGAGCAACATCTTGCGATTCTGACGGTGTCCATATTTTTTGTCTGAAGGCTTCGGTTTGGACACAGGAAGCAGTTGTTTAGAGGGTGTTTTTAAATTGGAAACGCATTAGGAGGGGGACAGACAGAGCTGCAGTTAGGGGCAGTTGATAAACATTCAGGTTGCCATGGATACAGGAAAACATTCACAGGCAGCTACAGAGGACCTACACTCTGCTTAAGCTGGATCCATACTCCAGAGAACAGAGAACCCCCCCCCCCCCCTGCAGACGTTACGCCCACAAAATGACGTCATTTTCCTCTCGGACCGCCCGTTGTGCAGCGATCTCGTACACATGGCCCGGGCAGAACTTTTTCTCTCAGTGCTGTGCGTCAACCGTGCTGTGATTGGTCGGAATTTATTGTGGGCGTGATGAATGTGTTGAAGCCAAGAGCTTCTTCAGGTGAGAACACACAGACAGAAGGAGGAAGCACAGCGACCATGGACAGTTTAGATGAGCAGCTGCAAACAGCTCCTGGAAGGAGAAACTAAATAAAAACTAATCCCAGTATTGATCATGTTACAGCGGCTCGACGCACCTTAAACCCCTGGAGACGGGATGTGTTATTGCAGACAGTCATCCATTCACAGAGTTAAACTCACAGACAGAGGTCTGCTGCACTGATCTTCTATCTGTTGTCAGCTGTGCGTCCTCTGCCCTGAACATGATCAGCTTGTTAGTCCAGGTCACCACGACTGTGCTCACAGTTTACAACACAACTGCATTGTCAACCTTTAGTGTGTGACGTGCGCTGCGTAGGAGGCCGCATGAGGAGTTCTGCACACACACGTCTGGTGGAGTATGGTACCTCCCTGCCGAAAAGGACTTTTTTTTTATCTCTTACCACCTGTGGAGCGAGTTCTCTGTTCTCTGTTCTCTGTTCTCTGTTCTCTGTTCTCGCGGAGTATGGAACAGCCTTCATTGATCAGACTGTAAACATTACAGCTGTCATATTGTCTGTCTGTTACTTTTCCACATTAAACCCACTCAGCCTCCTTATTAGCTGAAGATATGACTCCAGCCTCTTTCATACGGTGTATTCACAGGCTGTTCTTCATGGCTTCATACTGTTCTTGTCTTCAGCAGGTTCTCTGTCATATCCTCCTAATGTTCAAAGGTTTTCTACTTCACTTTTTTCTACTTTTCTACTTCAAAATAAAAGAGCTTCATCTTGCAGATTGGTCAACGTGTTTCAGCAAATTAAGTTCAGATTGCAGATTCTCCAGCAATTCAGAGCGGCCCTTCACATCAGTGTTCAGAGCTTCAGCTGCAGCAATCACACTGGCATTTTCTTCAGGAAACGCTTTTCTAGTGTTCTGCTATAATTGGCTGATTGAGATGCTGACCTCCTGGTTGGAGAACAGTTTAGTTTTGCTGTGTGGTTCTCAGATCAGTGGGGAACGACTGCTAAATGGATTTATCTGATAAGTCCCCTGAAGTCTCACTGGTGGTGTCTGACAGACTGTTTCCCAGCAGAGTGGAGGGCGCTCCATAAAACTCTGCTCCTCTCTGCTGGGGTGCTAGCTGTTAATGGCTGTGATTTCCTCCCTCAGACAAAAGCTCCCTTCAGCCTGTTTAACACCTCGTCCAGAGCTCCGGGTTTAAACTCAGCTTACACTCTTCAAATTAAAGAGACGTGGGTCACACTGTAACACCGGCACTAGACCAACCTGCTCATTACAGCACATGTTATGACTCATTATTACTAATATAATGCCACTCATTCACCTCCAGGACTGTGTGTGTGTGTGTGTTTCAGTGACACACCCCTCTCTATTGTCGCTGTTGGTTTCACCCCCTCCCCCTTCTCTCCCCCCTTCCCTCCCCCCTTCCTGTTGAATGGTCCCATCTTGATAAGGCAGTGATGTGATGTTGCCACGCTGTGATTGGAGGAAAACCGCCATGTTTACTTGTTGCCATGGTGACTAGACGTGCCTGCTTCAGAGGGGAATATACAGGTCGACAGACAAAGCAGCCTCTGTGTGTGTGTGTGTGTCTGTGTGTGTGTCTGTGTGTGTGTCTGTGTGTGTGTCTGTGTGTGTGTGTGCTTTATCCTTGTGAGAACCTGTCGGGCTGTTAAGCCACAGGGAGTTCAGAGGTGTTTTGCAGGAAGTTCTTGTTTCATTACCTATGTTTATTTAACTTTATATTCTATTTTATATATTAAACAAAGTTCTGATGAAACTCACGGGCCCTTGTTGTCTTGTCTCTTCTCAGCTCGTTACTCATGAGGCTGCCGGGCAGAGGAGTGCACCAAAATACACATATAAAAGACAGGTGCTCCTTCCAGTAGGTGGCGCAGTGACTGTAGCATATCAGCCTGTGCAGAGTCAGGTGGTCAGCATGACTGTAAACGACACATCCTTTACCTGTGCGTTGGCGAAGGCGCCACAGCCAGACCGTGTAACAAGACCAAAGCTTTTGAGAACTTCTGAAGAGCAGCCCAATAAAAGTTCAGCCTGATCAGATGATTCCCCAAGTTGGACAGGTGTACTTCCTGTTTGTTTAAGAGGATTTTGTCTCATACAGGGAAGAAACATCTGTGCATTGATTTTCGTGGCCTTACAGGGAGTCAGATCTCATTCTAGGGGGCGCTATGGAGCCATGTGTTAGCATTTTTTGCGAGCGTGACCAGGTTGGTGAGTTTTTGAGCAATGGGTCCAAAATGTGCCGAATGATGCAGAAGAAAGATAACGGAGAGGAAGTCCTTCAGATACATTAGGGCTCTCACATGTTTCCTGCTCAGGCCCTAATAATAACAATCATTTCCTTCACGTACAATAAAGGCCTTCGCACCACTTGGTGCTCGGGCCCTAATAAACTTACGAATCTATGAGAAAACAAATGTTATATTTTATGATTTATTCCACATGAAATGCAGAAGTGATGTTTGCAGATGAGGCGTTTTGGACCTCTGCTGGTTAATGACCCGCACTGGGAGCAGACTGCATGAAGGGAGGAGACAACGAGTGCTGCTGTGTTAGTAGGTCAGTGGGGGAGGGTGTGTGTGTGTGTGTGTACCTGCAGACACACACCTGTTGTGTGCAGTGCAGTGTTAGGTGGTTGTTGTGTTTCACATGAAGGTCTCCAGAGGAGGCTCCGAAAGAACCTGCAGTTATTCCACATTTCTGCCGTGGCGGTGCTGACGGAGGACTGTGACCTCAGAGCAGCCGTAGTGCTGTCCGCTTGGAAGCTGTGTGCTCGGCCGTCCAGACGACTTGGCCGCTGTCACATCTAATAATCCTCCCTGGAAGAATCCGGTGAGCCTGGACTGGCAGTCAGACCTCACCAGCTTTCAGTGTGCTGATCAGAAACACAGCAGGGGTCCTGGAGGTGCAGGGCCCTGCAGGGTGACGGCACCATCAGGAGGCTGCACCCAAATAAATGTGTTAGTGTGCAAAGTGATTAAAGGGAGTCCAGATATAGTTCATGTAAACATAAACAGCAGTGTGTGTGAGAGGGAGGACAGGTGCTGGACTCTCCCGGCTCTCAGACATTCCCAGTGGAGGTTTGGCTGGAGTCAAGTTTCTCTTCATGGCAACGCACAACCCCCACAACACCTGAGACGCACACAGCTCGCAGTGTAGAACATGGCGGCTCCTCCCTCCTCATCAGCACACGGACCTGCTCGTGTTTTCACACCATGTTGGATGGACGGCAGACGCGCGGCGCTGACATCAGTTCATTAGACCATGACACAGAGCAGGAGAACATGAGCCTGCAGGCCCGGCGGTGCCGGCCGTGTGCCCGCCTCTCCCTGTCTGATCAGAGCTGCAGCAGCTAGATCATCTCTGTGGTCCAGGCAGGCGGTTTGTGGCTCTGACCTTTCAGCAGATCTTCCAGAAGCTTGATCCATCTGTCCATCTGTGGGCGGAGGACTTCCTGTGGACCGCTGCTCGCTGTGATCCACCTCACAATAAACCTGCACCTCAGGTTTCCACAGCGGGACTGAACACATGGAAAAGGGTCAAAAAACAGTTTGTGGACTGAAACTCTTTTTATAAATGTGTCCATGTTGGTATTAGAGTTCTTTTTTTAAAGATTTTGTTTCAGAGATCAGGCCTGAACTCTGATCCTCTGATGACCGGTTGTTTTTATCTTAAAACCATGACGTTCATACAAGCAGACCTTCTGAGGGGCTGCAGGGGAGGCTGAGCCTGGTGGTGGCGCTGCAGGCGGTACTCTCAGGTGCTTTAAATAGAAGTCTGCACTGGTTTGCTGCTTTATGGGTGTTACGTGTTGAAGTGACTGAAGCTGACTCTGAGGCCTCACTCAGTCGCATGCTTGTGGGTTTTCAGCAGGTTAAGTCCTGTGTGGAGGTTCGCGTGATGCTCGGGCAGGCTGGCGGCCCGCCGCTCGCCTCTCGGCCCACCGCTCGCCTCTCGGCCCGCCGGCCTGCAGCCCTGTCTCTGGTTCCTGCTTTTGTTCGCCCATCAGCAGCAGCAGGCCTGTGAGTTTCTAATTAGCTGAGCTGGAGTGCTGCTCTGACACCGATCAGAACAAAACTCCAGTTATTCCTCGGCTCCTCTGAGCAGGTGGGACTCCCCTCACTTGTCTCAGGGGGTTCTGGGCCGGAGCTTTGACGTGGATGATTTAGTGCGTAGCCAGAAATAGTCTGCTGGAAATGTGGACCCTCAGCTGCTTCTCACAAACACTGCGTCCTCCCTCACTTTGTTCTCCTGCTCTGAGGGAGCGGACAGTCTGTAGGTCAGGACAGGAACTTTCACTCTGCACAGTTCCCATAAGCACCTATTTCATTCTGACTTCTGCAGTATGGGAGGCTATTTATACCTCAGCACTTCCTCTGCGCTGTGTGCCAGAAGTGAGGCCTGCAGGATTGTGTTTATTCACAGCCACACTTGTAGTGTATGTAAGGACTCCAAGAAAGGTTGAATCGATCCACCTTCTTACCATGAATCACACAATCACCATCAGTCATCAGAGCAGATTTCTTCTGGTTATTTCCACGTGACATGATTTATCATCATGAAGTGCACTGTTTGAAACATGGAAGTTGATAAGAGCTGCTCACAGGTTCCCTAACCCACATGCACAGCTACTGCTGCCACAGACAAGCAACCTGCAGTCAATGAATTTACAACCAAACATCCGCCATAATCACACTGTGTGTGTGTGTGTGTGTGTCTGTGTGGAGTGTTTACACAGCCAGACAAACGCTGAATGATCCCAGCACAATCATGCACAGTGAAAGCACCGTCTGTTTACCAGACACACACAGACGTTTGTTCAACACTCAACAGTGATGCACACACACACACACACACACACACACACACACACTCGCTCTACATGTTGATGGCTGTTTTATGTCATAAACTGGATGAACTGATTCATGCAGCAGCAGCTGATACATATAGTTTATTGATTGTTTATGTTTTTCGTGACAGAATAAACAAACAGAATCAGCTGCTGAGTTCAGTCAGGGCTCTAACACACAGTGACGTGACCTCTGACCTCTGCTCGGTGTCAGCTGAGATTACACATCACTTCCATTTTTAATCGCCCCCCTTCCTCCTGAGCGGCTGCTGAAGGTTGGACCCACAGCACCCTCTGCAGGTGCAGCCTGAGCTCTGCAGGCTGAGGAGGACTCCCTCAGTGTGGATTATTAGGATAGAATAGGAAATACTTTATTTATCCCAAGCTGGGGAATTTCACTATTGCAGCAGCAAAATACAGACACTCAACTAAAAATATATATATATATATATATATATATATATATATATATATATATTCAACACAGAACCAGGGACATCTGTAGAGAGCAAGTGACACTTTCTGAGTCTCTGAGGAGCTGGAATGATCAGACCCTGTTGGTACACGGGAGCTGTGGCAGTGTGATCCTCCTCCAGTTCTTTAAACTGTGTGTGTGTGTTCTCAGATGTTAAAGGGCCTCCAGCTCACCGCTTCTCCTGCGGTCAGAGTCCATACACCGACAGCGGCGCCTGGGAGAGGAAGTTCTGCATCCTGACCGACAGTCAGCTCATCCTGCTCAACAAGGACGATGAGGTCGGTACCGGCCGCTCCGATTGGTCATGATCGTTTGACCCACGGTGACCCTGTGACACACACTAACCCCCTCCCCCCTTTTTCATCCCCATCAGGTGGTTGGCGACACTCAAGAGAGCCCCACAAACTCATCGAAGGGGCGGAGCCTCCGCAGGACCGTCAGCGTCCCCTCAGAGGGACAGTTCCCAGAGTTCCAGGCAGAGGGCGCCGCTGTGCTGGGTAAGGAGCAGACTGAACCGTGGTTGCCGTGACAACGAACAGTTGTTGGTGCTGCAGGTTGTTTCACTTTGTGAGGATGTGATGATTAGAGCAAGAGTAACAGGTTGTTGTGTAATGCAGCCGAGACTGTGTGTGTGTGTCTGTGTCTGTGTGTGTGTGTGTGTCTGTGTGTGTCTGTGTGTGTGTGTGTCTGTATGTCTGTGTGTGTGTCTGTATGTCTGTGTGTGTGTCTGTGTGTGTGTGTCTGTGTGTCTGTGTGTCTGTGTGTGTGTCTGTGTGTGTGTGTGTGTCTGTGTGTGTGTCTGTATGTCTGTGTGTGTCTGTGTGTGTCTGTGTGTGTCTGTGTGGTGTCTGTGTGTGTGTGTGTGTGTGTGTGTGTGTGTGTGTCGTGTGTGTGTGTCTGTGTGTGTGTCTGTGTGTGTGTGTGTCTGTGTGTGTCTGTCTGTGTGTGTGTCTGTGTGTGTGTGTGTCTGTGTGTGTGTGTCTGTATGTCTGTATGTCTGTGTGTGTGTCTGTATGTCTGTGTGTGTGTGTCTGTGTGTGTGTGTGTGTGTCTGTGTGTGTGTCTGTGTGTGTCTGTGTGTGTGTGTGTGTGTGTGTGTGTGTGTGTGTGTGTGTGTGTCTGTGTGTGTGTGTGTGTGTGTGTGTCTGTGTGTGTGTGTGTGTGTGTGTGTGTCTGTCTGTGTGTGTGTGTGACTGTGTGTGACTGTGTGTGTCTGTGTGTGTGTGTGTGTGTCTGTGTGTGTGACTGTGTGTGTCTGTGTGTGTGTGTGTGTGTGTGTCTGTCTGTGTGTGTGTGTGACTGTGTGTGACTGTGTGTGTCTGTGTGTGTCTGTCTGTGTGTGTGTGTGTGTGTGTGTCTGTGTGTGTGTGTGTGTGTGTGTGTCTGTGTGTGTGTGTCTGTGTGTGTGTGTGTGTGTGTGTCTGTGTGTGTGTGTGTGTGTCTGTGTGTGTGACTGTGTGTGTCTGTGTGTGTGTGTGTCTGTGTGTGTCTGTCTGTGTGTGTGTGACTGTGTGTGTCTGTGTGTGACTGTGTGTGTCTGTATGTCTGTATGTCTGTGTGTGTGTCTGTGTGTGTGTGTGTCTGTGTGTGTGACTGTGTGTGTCTGTGTGTGTGTGTGTGTGTCTGTGTGTGTGTGTGACTGTGTGTGTGTGTCTGTGTGTGTCTGTCTGTGTGTGTGTGACTGTGTGTGTCTGTGTGTGTCTGTGTGTGACTGTGTGTGTCTGTGTGTGTGTCTGTCTGTCTGTGTGTGTCTGTGTGTGACTGTGTGTGTCTGTGTGTGTGTCTGTGTGTGTGTGTGTCTGTGTGTGTGTCTGTGTGTGTCTGTGTGTGTGTCTGTCTGTGTGTGTCTGTGTGTGTGTGTGACTGTGTGTGTGTGTCTGTGTGTGTGTGACACACCTTTCAGGGTGTTTGGAGTTGTCAGGACAGTTTTCCTACTGTCCTGGAGCTCCTGTGAGCGCTGTCCTCAGCAGGTGGAGCTTTTTGTGGGTGTAGCAGCCGTCCTGCCAGGCAGCAGATCACAGCTCAGTGGCAGGTGGATGTTTTTCTCTGCTGTCATAATGAGGCGTTCGGGGGCAGCCTGTAATTTTGCAGGTCTGTGTGGGAGCTGGGGAATGTGTGAGGACAAAGCGTCCAGTGTCTGTCCGGCTGCAGGAGCTGCGCTGACCCCGCTGCCCCCTGTGGGACGCCTGAGCCGAGGGGATTCCCACCCACCGCTGCAGGGTAACTGGGCCTGGTTTCACAGGACTAGACCCGACCTGGGCCCGGACGGGTCCGTTAGAAAATGACAGACTTGTGATGAGTTTGTTGATCTGTTGTTGGAGGGCTGGGGGGACACTCCTTCCTCGGCCATGCTGCTCATTCAGCCACTGACCCCCTTAATCCCCCCTCACCCCTCCTCACCCACCACCCACCAGCCCAGGGGGAGGAGGTTATTTATATGTTAATGTGCCCATTGTGGCCACACAGACAGGCCTGAACAACCAGTTCAAACTGGGTCTGTGCTGGGGTTGATCAGGCTGCGTGTTTGAATGACGCATGGAGGACTCGTCTAATAAATGAGACTCAAACGGTGTTTAGTTCAGTTTTCCCTGCAGGCTGAGCCGCAGCCCTGACGGCAGCTCAGATATAATTCTAGTCCACTGTACGGTCTAATTACAGTGTTGACAGAGTGCTCGTTAACTGTCTCAGCTCTGAGACGCCTACAGCTCTCCGTCCTCCCCGTGTCCTCCGCTCCATGTGATGGGAGCGGCCGCACTTCCTGAACCTCGGGGTCGTGATGTCAGAAGATAAGGTCAGCGATTACAGGAAAGTGATCTGCGTGTGAATCCAGCTGGAGGCCATCACGCCTTCATCCACACAGAGCACAGCTGACCCTGTGTCACAGCTCTGCACCGTGGACGGTGTGTTCATTCAGGATGTTAATCCACATACAGGCAAAGAGTTCACAGAAAGTCTGCAGAAACGGTTTTAGTCCTCGGGGTTTCAGTCTGAAGCTCTGACTTCATCTGTGGACCTGCTGCATTCCTGCCTGCTCCACCTGTCAGCCACACATCCTGCCCTGCAGCTGCACCTTCAGAATAAAAGTCTGCCCACAGCAGTCAGTCGCTTCACAGTGAACGTGGTGCCTGAGGCACCGCTCTCATCTTGATGTTTGTGTATTGTTTACTTCTTCTGATAACATGTGACGTAGCTCAATCTGTTACTTCCTGTGTTCACACACACCTCGGGCTCGGTCAGACTCATGGACCTTAGTTTACTCTCTAAAATATCAGTTTCCTGGGCAGATGGACACAAAATGGGCCATAGATGAATGAGTCAACATGCTCTGACTAAAAACTATGAAAGGAATAAAACATTCGAGCGAAAAGAAAAGCGGGGCTTTTATTGTGAAGGCCCAGGCGGAAGTGTGTGTGCGCGCGCGGTGTGTGACAGCGTGAACCCGCTCAGACTGAATGAGTGTGGTCTCGCAGAGGACATGACTGAGAGCGGCTCTCATGGACTTTCTGGGTGAGTTTCTTTCCTTTATAATCCGTCAGAACCGAGCCGGCTCCCGGTGCGCAGACACCGGCGGCAGGTCCGCGTGCTGCCCGCCGCTCCGCTCATGGTGCGCGGCTGCGCTGACTGCGAGCCGCGCTGAAGTTGTGAGAAGTCTCCGCAGAAACCTGCAGCTTCAGCGCGACAAACACCGAGTTTGTCTCCTTCAGACCGATCAGCGATCGATCAGTGATCGATCAGCGATCGACCAGTCAGCCGGGTCAGAGAGTACCTGATGTGTGACTTTACTTGAAGCGGCCTCAGCATCCGCAGGTTTCACTCTGAGACCAAACACGTCTCCAACAACGATCCACAGGAGACACACCAAGACTTCAGCATCCAACGTGTCCCTGATGAATCTGACCCTGCTGCCCCACAGGGGGCGCTCTGACTGAGCAGCAGTGATCAGTGATGTCATCAGAGGTCAGTCAGGTCCAGTATTGATCCTGTATCAGAGCTGAATGTACACACACTGATGTCCTCTGGTCTTTCTGAGCTGAAGCTGGTTTAACCCATAAAATGCTGGCTGCTGATTGGTCAGATCAGATTAGGACTGCTGGGGACAGGAGCTCCTCCCTCCATGAGTCCTCACATACAGGTCTCTATAGGGGCTCTGCTGCTGCTGGCTGATGTGTCCAATCAGAACAGAGGATGCTGGGCGGCTCGTGGTGATGTCACTGATAGTTACAGAACGGGATGTTTATGGATTAGAAAAAAACTGTATCTGTTTGTAAACATGATGAAAGTGATCAGAATTGTTTGAACTCATGATTCCAGAGCGCCCCCTGTGGGACAGGAGGGTCAGACAGTGGCGTTCTCTCCGTATCAGAATTCGTAGCTTCTTCTTCTTCTTGTGCTCTGTTGAACAGCCAATCAGAATGATGGAGCTCAGCCCCAGTACAACATGCTGCACTGACTGAGGTCAGATTTATGACAGTGAGTCAGGATCCATCCACCTGCTGCCAGTCGTAGCCCCGCCCCCTCCCTCCCTGAGGATCAGTTTTACAAACATCATGCGGACCCCCCCCCCCCCCCCCTTCTCTGCTCTGTTCGCCTGCTTCCTGTCGCCGGGATGTTGCGTGCGGCGTCCACTCGCCGCCTGTGAATCACATTTCTTCCGGCTCCGTGCACTCGGCTGCTCTGCATTATAACGGATGCTGCGACAGTTAGCCTAAATCACGGCGCTCCAGCTGTCCACAGTGCAGCTATAATTAGACCATTGTGTCCCAAATTTACTGAAGACGTGTCTGAGGAGGCTCTTTAAGGGCCCACACCTCTGTGTTCTCTGCTGCTGTGTCTTATTTTACCTTTGGCCCGTGTGGTCTCACATTAAACCCGAAGCAGCTTCCAACGTCACTGCAGAGATCACTCGCCTCCTCGGGCGGCTCGCTCTCTCTAATTGAGGCTGTAAATGTGATTTCTCTCTCGGTGTGTGTAACACACTTAATGAGAACAGCGTCCTTGTCTCGACCCTTTGAGCTCATTCGTTCAGCTGCTGGATGACAGGCTGACCCTGGATCGGATCCGTCAGGGTCTCACCTCCTTTCTGCTGTCTGTCTGCACCTGACTTCACTCTCCTCCATTTAACACCTAATGTTTTGTCCTTGAATGCAACAGGTGTGAAGATCTTCTCAAAGTAAAGGCTTCACACGAGATTCTGTGAAAACATTAAATGTATGTGGAGCCAGCTGTGAGTGGACGGCTGCTCTGTCGGTGTGAGTGGACGGCTGCTCTGTCGGTGTGAGTGGACGGCTGCTCTGTCGGTGTGAGTGGACGGCTGCTCTGTCGGTGTGAGTGGACGGCTGCTCTGTCGGCCGTGGGGATGCGTTAACTGAATTCAGAGGAATGTGGAGTGAGAGGCGGCTGAACGGGCCTCAGCAAACAGAACTGGTTTCATTATGTGAAAAGAAATTCTCTGAATATTTGTTGTGAAAGCTGATCTGTGTGTGCTGGGAGCGGACAACAGGACGCTGTTTGTCTTTGTCTTCTTAATGGAACTGCAGGGGCCGTGTAGAAACAGGTCCGTCCGTCTGAGTCCCGACAGGATCACAGGACCAGCTCAGACACATTTCCACACAACACACCTGCCCACACACTTCTGAGCTTGCTGTCTGGCAGCCTACTGAGCATGCTCAGAATCACTGATCTCATAAGATGCATCCAGGGGGTCGTGTCCCTTTGGAGGCGTGTGATGTCATCAAAATAAGACAGATCACTTCCTGTTTCCGGCTGCACAGCCTCATCACAGCTCATGCCTGGGATAAATCGGGTGGGAGCCGCGTCACCATGGTGACTCCATCACATTTGAAATGCTGCCACATGCTACTGTTTATTCTTTGCCAGAATTTGGGCACACAGTCCAGGACAGTACTCATCATGTTAGTGTTCGTTAGCAGTGAACTGTCTGTGGATGGTTTGGTAAATCTACGTCCTCCTCCTCTGATCTGGAGCACCATCCAAAGGCCTTCCTTTGAAAACTCTCTGAGATGATTAATCAGCCATCAAAGTAGCCGTTGATGGATCCCCCGTCCTCTGCCAGAGGACGTTAGTCTGAATGATTCTCCCGTGAGCCGGTCAGCGTGAGCCCCGCCCCGCAGACACAAAGCCGTCTTCGAGGTGGTGTCGGTGTTTCCTGTGTGTCAGGTGTGGCAGCTCCTGAATGAAGCAGAGTTCACTGGCGGCCGTCCCTGAACATTCCCAGCATTCCTCCCGCTGCTTACTGATGACATCACACCCTCCCATTCATGCTCCCTGCTCACTGACTGGGTTGTGTTAGAGCGCCGCCTGCATTCAGGGTCAAAGGTCAGGAAGGAGCAGACCGGCCAGGTCTGCGCTGAGGCTCATCTCCTGCCTCCCACTAGCAGCTGAGAGTAATCACGTTTCCATCCGTGTGTTCAGACTCATAAAGCAGTGAGGTGTTTCACTCTGAACCAGAGACCTGGTCCTGGATGTGGTCCAGCACAGAGTCTCACTGCAGACTCTCCTCTCTGCACTGTCGGCTGAAAAGAAAACAGAAGCTCTTACTTGTCACACAGTCACTGCTCCATCGTTTTCTATCAGAGCAGCGCACGGTCTGTGGCGTTAGCATGTTGCTACATGTTCATTTCTTGACCTGTCATGTTGAGGCACGTTTGGTTTGGACCAATCAGAGTGCTGGCAGTTCAGTTTCTGTGACTTTATGCTCATATTGTCCTCACAGAGACACAACAACCCTCTACACACATGCTAGCTGCTACATGCTAGCTGCTACATGCTAGCTGTCAGAGGTCATCAGCTCACATCCATCATTTCCTGATGAGGAAATGACATGAACAGGCTCGCCGCCCAGATTGAGACATGGAACTGATCATCCAGATGTGAGCTGACAGATGTTGAGCCAGCAGCTGGAGCTCAGAGAGGCTGATAGCTCCCTGCTTCCTCTTCATTTTCACAATGAAGGATGAAGAGCCCTCGGCTCGTCTGTCACCTGATAACATCCTCTCTGCGTCTGTCTGTCGTATTTTTAGCAGCGTGTTCCCACGAGTCTCTCTGAGCTCAATACCTACAAACTCACAGTCCCAGCGGTGGGTGAGGAGAGACTTTAAAGGTGGAGCAGAGATACGGCACGAGTCGAGGTGTTAGTATAAGGATGACACGTTACTGAGGGGTCAGTGTGAGAGGACAGACTGCCCCTGAATGACCTCTGTTCACTGCACTATTGAATCCAGCTGTTCTCTGTCAGTATCAGAGAAGCCCACATCTCACCTCTGCTTCAGGCTGGAGTGTCTCCGGTCTGACTCTGACCCGGGCTGTGAAGGTCACAGTGTGTCCATCAGACTCTGGTGAATCCAAAGAAACAATTGATTGAGCTGAGCCTCCTCTAATCAATACCTTGTTAGCAGCAACAGGAGTTAGAGGAGGGAGGTGAAAACCTGAGCGGACCGGTCGGTTCGGTTCCGTCTGATAAGCGCATGTATGTGAGACCTCTGTCTGTCTGTGAGACAGCAGGTGTAGCTTTTTGTCTCCAGCCGAAATGTAAATTTACTGTATAAAATACTGTGTGTTTACAGCGGACAGAGGATGGTTTAACAGCAGACACATCATCAGGCCTGGGTTTAACACGCCTCACGAGCTCTACCATCAAAACCTTGTCTCTCATCACTAACCTCAAGTAAAGCCTGCTGCAATGTGCAGCAACTAAAATACTGTTCTGCACTAACCCTCACGCCCAGCTGCTGCACTCCTCCTGTGTTCGCTGCAGCGTTGACATGCTCGCTCTCTCTCTCTCTCTCTGTCTCTCCTTCGGTCAGATGCCGTCAGGTGGTCTGAAGGGTTAGTCCGGATCAGGTCCTGACTCACTGCTCAGTGAAGTGGTCGGGCTCTTGGCTTCAGCATATAAAACAAAGAACAGTGGTTTGATCCTCCTCTTATTGATCATTCCTGGACAGACGGGTGTTCCATCAAACTTTATCCAGAGCAGCCGTCGCTCAGAGGAACACACACTGATGTCACTGAACACACCGTGTGTTCAGAGCTCTGCTGTGAGGCTGGTTTGTGTTCAGTTAAATAGCAAATGATGAGAAGAACAAGACACACACACACACACACACAGACACACACACACAGAGTTAATAGCTGGAGCCCCCAGAGTTGTGTCCCACATCAGTCGGCTGAGGGGAAACTTATTTAGTAATTATCCTCGGAGCGCCGTGATAAATGCAGCTTTGGAGCAAAGACAGAGAGAGAGAGAGGGAGGGAGAGAGAGAGAGAGAGAGGCTACAACTGAGCTGCTGCAGAGAGAGAGAGAGGAGAGAGAGAGGAGCGCCTGCAGAGACAGGAAAGGAGGAAGACACGAGAGAGAGACAGCAGAACAGTGCAGTCAGAGGGATTGATTGAATAAATGCGGTAAAACGTCGGCACTCAGAGAGAGAGAGAGAGGGGGGGGGGAGGGAGGATAGAGTTACTGCTGAGTGGAGAGAGAGGAAGAGAGAGAGAGGCAGAGATGGGCGAGAAGGAGCCGTGAAGGAGGAGGATGCGGTGCTGAGGAGGGAGAGGCAGGACGGGGGGACGCCAAAGTGGAGGATGTTCACGGGACGAAGACGGACGTTTGCGGCTTAACCTCATTGGCTGACAGGTGGCGGCTGCTCCGGCCAATCCCGTCTGACTCTGTGTGTGTGTGTGTCCTCTCCTCAGATGATGGGGAACAGCTGCGATAGAGGTACCGTCTCTCCCTCTCTGTATGTTTCCGTCCGTGTCATGTGACCAGCCTGTCATACCTGGCTTCCTGCCGCATGTCACCTCAACTCTGTCCCGGCGGCAGAACAGAGCAGCGGTGACGGCGTCTGTCCAGGGCCACCATCGCTGCTCTTTTCCATCATGGGGGGGCGGGTGCATGAAAGTTTGGCTCCGGCTTCTTTGCGGCGCTGCCTGCATCCTCCTGCATCCCCCTGCAGCTGGAACTCGATCCAGCACTCTGTGAAGCTGATAAACGCTGACTGCTGCTGCATGCTGCGTTCAATGAGCCTCGTCACGGGGCTGGATGTGCTCCTGTTGCAGAGGGCAGAGCGTTTCCTGGTGTTTCCATCGCTGCCCCTCGCTCTGTGGATGTTGGTCTCAAGCTGTTGCCTCTGTGTGTGTGTGTGTGTGTTGTGCTGGTACACTTCAACATGAGCACAGTTCATTCATGACTCGGCTCTTTGGTCATATTGTGTTGATGTTTGTCTTCACACCACACTGAGAAAACCAAACAGCATGGTTAAAATGTCCTGTATATAGATATTATTATTCACCCTCTGAGGCCCGACAACCGAACTCTCCCATGGTCCTTGAAGGGATCTTGTTTGAAAATGTAACCAGATCCATGGTTTATCAAACAGTTAGAATAAAAATCCAGTAAAACCTAAAAGTCCTGTCCTCCTCAGCAGGACGCCATGATGGAGTCACTGAGCAGCAGTCACATGACCAACACTCAGTCTCTGTCTGACCTGCAGCTTCCTGCAGCTGATCTCTGTCTGAACACCTGAGTGACTCTGCACACACACTCTGCCTGCAGACAGGACGGAGCTGACCAATCAGAGCACACGGACTGATCATGTGACAGGAACAGCTTTAAACAGGTGTAGGTAGTTGGTTTGGTTGAAGCTGTTGGGAGGCCGTACTCCCTGAGAAACAATGACTGTAGGGATGTTTGGCTGAGGTGCTTGTGGCTGCATTTACATTATTATTATGATGATTGACAGTTTTACCAAAAAACAACTGGGGTGACCTCAGGTGACCTGAGAACACACCGACGCTGTGTCTGAGCTCGCTGTTTTTTCAGTTCTTCTGTAAGACCTGTTAGCATCAGGGCTAACCTAAGAAGATGAACGCAAAGATGTTTTCATCTTTTGTATTTTAAAGGACATCCCATTAAAGGACAACTGTAGCGGGACGTTGTCCTCGGGGACTGTGTGAGGAGGAGAGCTTTCAGGCACCACACGGTGCATCAAGCAGCCACACCTGGCTAACTACAGGCTGGCCTGAAGCTTAGGGTCAAAGGTCTTTCATAGAAGACGTGTGCGTGAAAATAAGCTGATGGTTTTTTACAGAAGCAGAATCAGTCCACCTGTCCTCTGTGCAGACGTCCTCCACCATGTGAACGTCCTCCCCCATCCTCCATCGTGCAGTTGTGAAGCTCAGAGGCGGCTCAGGCTTGGATCTAACGTTCTCTGTCTGTCTCTTACAGAAGTGTCTTCGGAGCGATCTCCACGGAGGAGGAGCATTTCAGGCCTGGGGGGTTCAGAGAAGAGCATCGCCGTCGACAATCCCAACTCATCTCCCTTCAAAGTGCCGGTGAGTGACGCCATCTGATCCACAGACACGCCTGAGTGACATCATCCGGGAGGAGGAGCTATAACTTACGGTCTGCACTCAGAGACTCGGAGCCACATTCTGTGTGTTGGTGACTGTGGGACAGCTCGCCTCCTGCTCCTTCTAGCAGCCCACCAACCGCCATCTTGGATTTTTCTGCCGTTCCAGCTATTTGGTTTGTAGCTTGGTGGAGGGACGGATGTTGACCTCTCCACCCCATCATAGAGTCTGCTTCTCTTCTCCGTGGTGCTGAGTGTGGTTAAACAGCTGTCATGGTCGCTAGGCGACAGCAGCCGTTTACATCAACAGCTGCAGTTGACGGTCCAAAGCTCCTCCACCCGCACCATCCTGCTAGGAAAGGATCCGCCTTCTGTCCATGGGTCTCAGTCAGAGCCTCACTCCATGTGTATTGATGATCTGTGGAGGTCTCAGCAGCAGATAATGTTCCAAACCTGATTAACAGATGACTGGAGGATCACTGCTGCTCCTCACTGCTGCTCAGCTGAGCTGTACTCAGCCGGCTCATGCTCAGGAGCCTGGACTCTGTCTGTGTGAGGGACACGTGCAGAGGGGGTTTGTGCTGAGGCCACTTTCAGAGGACAGAGATGCATTTGAGGGTATTAATATTTCAGGAACTGAGAGCGAGGATCTGATAGTGGGATGGTTTGATCAGTTTGATCGGCTGAGTCATGTGACCCATCGGAGGTGATGATGGAGCTCAGAGGGATGACTCATCATGGCGCTCTTCAGTGCTCGTCCTGAAGGAGGCGCTGTGATGTCAGGAGGCAGACTGACCCATGAAGGCGTGGAGTTTGACTCACGTGTCAGGAGAAGATGAACGTCCAAACCACATCAGCTTTTAACCACAGTTTTTCTCCCAGGTCCAGGTCCAACATGCTCCATGCGGTGCTTCTGTTCCTTTAGAGAAACACTCAATATTTAGCTTTGACCCTCTGAAATGTCCTTGAATGCACCTGTAACCTTTCAGTCTGAAGCTCAGCTTCAAACCGTCTCACCCTCTGACGTTCTGTCCTTTGATCTTTCAGGGGTTTTTCAGTAAACGTCTCAAAGGCTCCATCAAGAGGACGAAGAGCCAGACCAAGCTGGACCGAGCCACCAGCTTCAGACTGCCCTCGCTCCGCCCCCCTGATGCCGACAGGTAACTTCCTCTCCTCCTGAAGCGTGTCAAACATGTCCACCTCAGACGGGGCGGTCAGCAGTATGTGTTCTCTATTCTGCTTTCATCAGTTGGTTCTAGTCAAAGTGACTTTATGCTCAGATTGTCCGCATAAAGACACAACAGTCCTCTCTGTTGGCTGATGATAGACGATGACTGTGTGTGTCTCTGTGTGTCTGTGTGTGTCTGTGTGTGTCTCTGTGTGTCTGTGTGCAGGGCTCTAGACTAACTTTTTGCACTGGTTGCACTGGTGCGCCTAACTTTTTTTCTTAGGTGCACCAGCACAAAAATTAGGTGCACCGCATCACACTTAATCTGTATATTTTTGTACGCATCAGTACATTTTGTACATATAAATAAGCTTAATAATCACATAACAACTTAAAATGAATTTGGACCTTGTATAATGAACACAGTTAAATAAAAAGTATTTTAAATACCGATAAAGTACCGATAGTACTCATTCAAATTATGGACAAACCAGCCAACAAGTCTGCATGTCAGAAATCCATGATGAAGATTCAAAGTTACAGAACTCTTCAGTTCCCTGTTTGCTTTCTCTCTGTATTTTCTGGCTGTCACTCCTCACTTATCTATCTGCCAATGTGAATTAAAAATGATTAAAATCATATACACCTTTATTTATTTAATAGTTGTGATTGAGATATATATTCTGTTTTCTTCAACACGTTTCTAATGCAGCTACAGTATCTCTGCTCTCATCTTCCTCACCTCTCTTCCTCTCTTCCTCTCTGTCTCCTCTCTTTCTAAAGCTGAGCTCCAGCTGATGGACTTTTCATTCTGTCACAGTTTCAGCTGTATGCAGACATCATCCTGGCAGACAATGGTCCACTATAGCAGGATAATATCAATACTGTTTAAATGGGCGTTCATCATGTCACCATGTTCTATAACTGCTTAAACCAGCTGACTGCTGTCAGTCAGAGTGACTCAGCCTTCATGGATGAACCTCACAGGTCAGATGATACTGTCCGTCAGACCTGCTGTTCAGTCTGTTATGATGCTACGAGCACGTCACGCCCCCTCCCCGAACTTTGCCGGCTCGTTATCGTCACTCATTCAGGTCAACAGCAAATTAGCAAAACCCGCATAGTAGCAACAAATCCTGCTCCTCCTCTGCATGTTCACCTGAACTGCGGTTTCTGCAGCGAAACGTCTTTAATACCTGTCTGTCTGTGTGCGCGCTGCAGAAACCGCAGTTCAGGTGAACATGCAGAGGAGGAGCAGGATTTGTTGCTACTATGCGGGTTTTGCTAATTTGCTGTTTGCTGATTGGTTTAGACCACGATATGAGCCTGATGTGTGTCTGTTGTTGGACCACGGGGAGACTTTTAAGAGTTGCGGAGAATGTATCTCCCTCTAACAGCTGGTCGTACCGGTGCGACCTCTGATATTTTTTGGTTGCACCTTTGAGAAATTAGGTCGCATTTGCGACCAAAATGGTTGCACTCTAGAGCCCTGGTGTGTGTCTCTGTGTGTGTCTGTGTGTGTCTGTGTGTGTCTCTGTGTCTCTGTGTGTGTCTGTGTGTTTCCTGTCGTCCTGCAGTGATGCAGGCTGCACAGTGTGTTTGTGTTGTTGAGTTGTGCAGCAGTGACAGTCCTCTCATGTTGAGGACAGTGTCCTGTTCTGTGTCCTTTCAGCCTGTACAGAGGCTGGTCTTCAGAATGGAGGACGTGTTCCTCCTCATGTTGGTGGATTTGCTCCTCAGGCTGCTCCTCCTAACTCCTCCTTCCCAGCACTGCCTGGAGGAGGTTTTTCTGGAAGGCGGCTCCTTCTCTTGTGGGTTAGATAAGGTTTCCTCTGTTCTGCCTGCAGGAAGCTGCAGGTCAGACAGAGACTCTGAGTGTTGGTCATGTGACTGCTGCTCACATCCATCATGGCGTCCTGCTGAGGGGGACAGGACTTTCAGTTTGTACTGAGCATAGTTGAGAGTGAACTCCATGTCTGGAGGGTTTTGTCAGATGTCAGATCTTTAATGTTATGGATCATATGTCCAACAAGTCATTCAGGTCCAGAAATGAATTAAAGGTGAAACGACAGAAATGACGTTTGTTAAAGTGTAACCTGTGTGTGGACCGACTGCTGCCAGCCTGTGGTGTGAGGGGCAGAGGATGTCGGGCTGCTCTGATGTCACCTACATGTGAATGTACACATACAAACACACTGTTTGTCTCCTGGTTGGAACCTCGGCATGGCCTCTGTGTGGGGGGGGGGGGGGTATTGATGCGGAGCGAGTTGAGTGTGTAGAGCTTTATAGTTGACAGAATGTCTGCCAGCTGGACAGGATAATGCTTCACACACACACACACAGTCAGTCCACTCGGAGCTCTAACTCCTGATGGACGGATCATCTTCTCTCCTGCGGAGAGCTCGAACAGCTCAGCTCTCCAAAACTCTCAGATTCAGGTAGGACTCTGTGTGTGTCTGTGTGTGTGTCTGTGTGTGTCTGTGTGTCTGTGTGTGTGTCTGTGTGTGTCTGTGTGTCTGTGTGTGTCTGTGTGTGTCTGTGTGTCTGTGTGTCTCTGTGTGTCTGTGTGTCTCTGTGTGTCTGTGTGTGCATACGTCTATGCTGCAGATGCAGGACTGGGTTTTAACATCAGGGATCAGTGAGGTGTAGACGGCGTCATGACGACACTGTCGGAGAGTTTCAGTGTCCTTCAGCTGTCAGTCATGAGTAATTGATCACTGATTAATAAATCTAAATAAACCATTGATCAGATGTCAAACTGTCATGTTTCCATGTTCAGTGTGAAAACATCAGAATGAGTCATGACTTCCAGAAGCTGCTGGAGGCTCTAGAACAGTGGTCCCCAACCACCGGGCCGGGGACCGGTACCGGTCCGTGGGTCATTTGGTACCGGGCCGCACAGAAAGACTGAGCAAAACATATATTATTCATTATCTGAGTCTGAAAGCCGTTTCATTTATAAATCGATCAGATTCATCCGCCTGTGCCTTTAAGCACCTGCCCAGACGCTTGTCTCGGTCACGGGATACGGAACCCCAAAATTAAGCCCACAAGCAAAAATGAATAAAAAACAAACGTCTTTGGAGAGCTTCTTCGGAAAGGGGAAAAGGCCTAACGAGGAGACAGAAGAAGAGGAGCCTACCCCTTCAAAGAAAAAGAAACCCGCATTTAAAAGACTATATCAGGAGTCCTATTTAAAATACGGATTTATTGCAACAGGTGATTCTCACACACCAAGTCCGCTCTGAGTGATGTGTGGCGACAGACTCGCAAATGAGGCAACGAAGCCTTCAAAACTGCGAGACCGAGCACCCTGCATTAAAAGACGAGCCATGGAAGAAAACATGAACAAGAACGACTGAAGCAATTAATGACGGCCAAAACAAAATTACGGAGTGGACTGGACATAAGAAACACACTTCGGGTGTCATGTCTCCCATTATCCCCAGATAGGACCGCCTCATTGCTGAGAAAGCTCAAAGGCTCCCACTAATTAAGCATAAGAGTAAGAGTCTGTTTATGCACTTTGTTTTTTTTTGTTTTTGTTTTTTTTCTGTGCCGGTCCGTGAAAGTATTGTTTTACATGATACCGGTCCGTGGTGCAAAAAAGGTTGGGGACCGCTGCTCTAGAAGACTTTAGATTGTTCATCTCCTCATCTGTCCGACCCGCACAGTGACACACACACACACACACACACACACACACACACACACACACACACACACACACACACACACACTGCTGCTAATGTCTGATCGTAAGAAACCTTCTATCACAATATTCTACTAAAAATAATCCTCACGACTGTCTGTTTGTGTGTCTGTGTGTGTGGTCAGAGCTCAGCATTGTAAGTGCCTTCTCCTTCTCTTCCTCTGAGTGGAGTGGATCAAGTTTCTGTCCTAATGCAGGAGACCAGCCCTTCCTCAAACTGACTGTGTGTGTGTGTGTCTCTGTGTGTGTGTGTGTCTGTGTGTGTGTGTCTGTGTGTGTCTGTGTGTCTGTGTGTGTGTGTGTGTGTCTGTGTCTGTGTGTGTCTGTGTCTGTGTCTGTGTGTGTGTCTGTGTGTGTGTGTGTGTCTGTGTGTGTGTCTGTGTGTGTGTGTGTGTGTGTGTCTGTGTCTGTGTCTGTGTGTGTGTCTGTGTGTCTGTGTGTGTGTGTCTGTGTGTCTGTGTCTGTGTGTGTCTGTGTGTCTGTGTGTGTGTGTGTGTGTGTGTGTGTCTGTGTGTGTGTCTGTGTGTGTGTGTGTGTGTGTGTCTGTGTCTGTGTGTGTGTCTGTGTGTGTGTGTGTCTGTGTGTGTCTGTGTCTGTGTGTGTGTCTGTGTGTGTGTCTGTGTGTGTCTGTGTGTGTGTGTCTGTGTGTGTCTGTGTGTGTGTGTGTGTGTGTCTGTGTGTGTCTGTGTGTCTGTGTGTGTGTGCCTCAGTCTTCCACAGAAGACAGTGTCTTCACTGTGATGGTGATGGTACAGTTGTGTAGCTGGTGTCCTGTTGGCAGTCTGACAGTTTTGTCATGCCTCATATGACCACTAGGAGGAGAAGAGTGTGTATCTGTAGTTTTAGCGCCTCCGTGGTGTGAGGTCAGCAGCGTCTGGAGCCACAAACATCCTGATGAGCAGGGCACAGGTTTCACAATCTGAGACACGCCTGTTAACAGGTCGACACAACACATTAACCCTTTAAACCCCAAACAGGCTTTTTGAAATGCATATTTTTCAGCATTTAAGCGATACATGCTCCACTGGCAGACACTGAGTGTGTACTGTACGACTGTCCCTGAATGCATCAAACCAAACCTGTGATGAAAAAACATGAATCAAACCTGTATTTAACATGTCGGAAAAAACCTCAAAACACACCAGACATGATGGAGCTGACCAATGAGAACACACTGACTGATCATGTGACAGGAAGGGGACAGGATTAAGTCAGCCTCATTCCCAGAATCACCTCTGGATCTGAATTTAGTCACTGTTAAAACATGTGGGGGCGGGGCTTATGATGATGAACAGCAGCCTGTGTGTGTCTGTGTGTGTAATCCTCCTGCTGTGTGCGATGAATTACGTAAACCTGGATTAGTGGATTGATATGAACACTGATGCTGTAACATCATGGTTGTTTTACACACACGCACACACACAGCTGAAACTAATCTTCCAGTGTCAGTGGCTGGGATGAACGTGTCACGCTGAGTCTCAGCAGAGTTGAAGACGTTTGTGTTGCTGTTCTGCTGAGTCGGGCCTTCAGCGGTGACTCAGACGTCTGATCTGCAGAGTCATGTCATCATTGTTGTTTGGTGTGTTTCAGACTCCCAGACTTTACAGGAGTTTGTTTTTGAGCCCGTTTCTTCTTCTGCTGCTGATTAAGCCGCAGCTGTCCACTGACCGCCTCCATCTGTCTCCTGAGACGGGTCTGTAGTTAAACACCTGCCGCGCTGCTCGCTGCGTCACTCTGCTGCCTGGCGCCGGTGCTCCCGGCAGAGGATGTAACTATGGAAACGCTCCCGCAGGGCCGATGCGATTGGCCGTCCCAGGACTTTGTTTACCTCCTGCCGGACTGCAGGGGGGAGCCTTGATAAAGGCGGCGGCGTGCTCGGTGGCGGTCTGGGTGAGCGGAGCTCCTGCTCTTCTGGCGGAGGGCTGAGGCGGGAGGACAGGTGGAGCAGGGGGGAGGCGAGGAGCGGGAGGAGGGATGCTCTGGGGAACCTGGCTCTGTGGTTGTTTTTCGTAGGTATTACTGCTCTCCTACTTCCTTCTTGACGAGCTCAGACACTCGGAGGAAGGTTGGCGATCTTGTGGCGTTGTCATGGCGTCAGAAAGCGGGGCTGAGCGACGCCCCCCCGACAGGCTCGTACCTCTGAACACAGGAGGTGGAGACCGACAGCCGCAGCTGTAGCCGACCTTTCATCCGCTCTCCCTCCTGTCTTACAGATCTCGTGGGCTTCCTAAGCTGAAGGAGTCGAGCTCCCATGAGTCTTTGCTGAGTCCGGGCAGCGCAGTGGAGGCTCTGGACCTGAGCATGGAGGAAGACGTGTTCATCAAGCCTCTGCACAGCAGCATCCTGGGACAGGAGTTCTGCTTTGAGGTACCCACACTCTGATCTCACCTCTGTGTCTTTACCTGTTCCTCCCTGTAACCTCCTGTCCCACCTGACAGGTGACGTACTCGGGCGGCAGCAAGTGTTTCAGCTGCACCTCTGCCTCAGAGAGAGACAAGTGGATGGAGAACCTGAGGAGGACCATTCAGCCCAACAAGGTGAGACCCACAGGAAGACCTCCACCTGCTGTTACTTCCAGCTTCCGGCTGGCGTGCGTCCATGTTTGTTTCCACCTGCTGTTCCGCCGTCATGGGTCCCATCAGTCCGCTGAATCCACTCTTTGTGTTTCCAGGACAACTGCCGGCGAGCGGAGAACCTGCTGCGACTGTGGATCATCGAAGCCAAAGACCTGCCGCCCAAGAAGAAGTATTTCTGTGAGCTGTGTCTGGACGACGTCCTGTACGCCAGAACCACCAGCAAGACCCGCCACGACAGCCTGTTCTGGGGCGAGTACTTCGACTTCTCCAGCCTGCCCCCCGTGCACAGCATCACCGTGCACATCTACCGCGACATGGACAAGAAGAAGAAGAAGGACAAGAACAACTACGTGGGCCTGGTCAACATCCCGGTGTCGGGAGTGACGGGCCGGCAGTTTGTGGAGAAGTGGTACCCGGTCAGCACGCCCACCACCAGCAAGGCCAAAGGAGGCGGGCCCTCTATCCGCATCAAGTCCCGCTTCCAGACCATCTCCATCCTGCCCATGGAGCAGTACAAGGAGTTTGCGGAGTTCGTCACCAACAACTACACCATGCTGTGCTCGGTGCTGGAGCCCGTCATCAGCGTCAAGAACAAGGAGGAGATGGCCTGCGCCCTGGTCCACATCCTGCAGAGCACCGGCAGGGCCAAGGTCAGAGGTCATCCTCCTCAGCCTGCAGACAGCCTGGTTCTCCTAAGTTCAGTGTTCACCTTCCTCTTCCTCCTCTTCCTCAGGACTTCCTGACAGACCTGGTGATGTCAGAGGTGGATCGATGCGCCGACCACGATGTGCTGATCTTCAGGGAGAACACGCTGGCCACCAAGGCCATCGAGGAGTATCTGAAGCTGGTGGGACAGAAGTACCTGCACGACGCACTCGGTGAGTCTCTCACACACACACACACACACACACACACACACACACACACACACACACACACACACACTCCAGTGTAATGTCAGATGACTCTTCTTTTTAAATATTGTTGTATGTCTTAAATCTGTCGTTTGACAGTAACTCAAGCCTCCTCCTGGTTTTGTGGCCTCGGAGCGGCTCATGTTTGGTCCGAGCCGCTGACAGGCGTCAGGCCGACCGTTTCATATCTGCTGTTGCTCCCACTCCAACGCGCCGCTGCTGTTATTTTTCTAATATTAGAGCAGACGATGTGACGGATGCGGCGCTGTTAAAAATGTTCTGAAGAAGAAAAAGCTGAAAATAGTTCAGTGACAGAAGGAGGACTGTCAGAGTCCCACTGAGCGCCGCCGTCATCACAAAGAAACATCAGCTGAGAACAAACATTTTCAGCCCTGCTCATTTATTTATAGCTTCAGTCTGAAAATAGAAAGCTGCAGAACAGGAACCTCATTAAGCTGCTTTATTCTGACAGCAGTCATTGATTGCATTGATTCCTGTCGGTTTGCTGCATCGACCATTAATCAGTCAGACATGTTGGTCATGTGACTGAAAGTGTCTAATGACAATATGTGGTGTGTGTGTGTGTGTCCGTCCGTCCAGGGGAGTTCATCAAGGCTCTGTATGAGTCTGATGAGAACTGTGAGGTGGACTCCAGCCGATGCTCCGGCAGCGACCTGGCTGAACACCAGAGTAACCTGAAGATGTGCTGCGAGCTGGCTTTCTGCAAGATCATCAACTCCTACTGGTACGATGGCAGCGTCCACGCCGCGACACGTGAACGCTGCCGCATGTTGCACACACTTCATGTCGGCCAGCGCGCTCACTGCGCCCCTCCTTCCTGTCTGCAGTGTGTTTCCGCGGGAGCTGAAGGAGGTGTTTGCGTCCTGGAAGCAGCAGTGTGTCGCTCGCGGCCACCAGCACGACATCAGCAAGCGCCTGATCAGCGCCTCGCTCTTCCTGCGCTTCCTGTGCCCCGCCATCATGTCGCCGTCGCTCTTCAACCTGATGCAGGAATACCCCGACGACCGGACGTCCCGGACGCTCACGCTTATCGCCAAGGTCATCCAGAACCTCGCCAACTTCACCAAGTAAGTGGCTGCAGGTCGCCGGCTGCCATGTTGCTCATGTTTGTCTCAGAACGCAGACAGAAACGTGTGTGTGTGTCTACAGGTTTGGAAACAAAGAGGAGTACATGGCCTTCATGAACGACTTCCTGGAGCACGAGTGGGCAGGGATGATGCGTTTCCTGTCAGAGATCTCCAACTCAGAGACGCTGTCCAACACGCCGGGCTTCGAGGGATACATCGACCTCGGCCGCGAACTGTCTGTGCTGCATGCTCTGCTGTGGGAGGTGGTCTCACAGCTCGACAAGGTGCGTGTGTGATTATTGATGGGTGTGTGTGATTATTGATCGGTGTGTGATTATTGATCGGTGTGTGATTATTGATCGGTGTGTGATTATTGATCGGTGTGTGATTATTGATCGGTGTGTGATTATGATCAGTGTGTGAGTATTGATCGGTGTGTGAGTATTGATCGGTGTGTGATTATGATCAGTGTGATTATGATCAGTGTGTGAGTATTGATCGGTGTGTGATTATGATCAGTGTGTGAGTATTGATCGGTGTGTGATTATTGATCAGTGTGTGAGTATTGATCGGTGTGTGATTATTGATCAGTGTGTGTGATTATTGATCAGTGTGTGTGAGTATTGATCGGTGTGTGATTATTGATCGGTGTGTGTGAGTATTGATCGGTGTGTGATTATTGATCGGTGTGATTATGATCAGTGTGTGATTATTGATCGGTGTGTGAACACCAGGGCCCTTCAGTTCATTTAACCACATTAACACTGCATATCACAGCATGGCCTGGACCGCCCCCCCACCTCACCCGCCTGCCTGCTGCCCCCCCGCCCCCCGCATGGTTCTGCTGTGACGTGGTTCTGCGGTTCTGTAGCATGACGTTCTGTTTGTTTTTTGTTTTCATTAAGTCCCTCATGATTTTTCCCTCCTCTCCCCCCTCCTTCTGTTCACTTCCTGTCTGTCGCCACCATGTTGGTTCTGCTTTCCCACCACCACCACCGCATCCTGGTGCTTCCATTCAACCCATCTACACACACACACACACACACTCTACAAATCCAGGGTGAAAATTCCTTCCTGCAGGCCACCATAGCGAAGCTGGGTCCGCTGCCGAGGATTCTGGGAGACATCTCTCGCTGTCTAGCCGCTCCAACACCCATCCAGCAGCAGCTGCGGCGTTTCCAGGACCATAGCTCCGCCCATAACATCAGTGGCAGCCTGTCGTCAGGGTTACAGCGAATCTTTGAAGACCCTGCTGACAGGTAACCAATCACCTGACTTTGTACTGTGGCGTGAGTTACATGATGCTGTGTCTACATGATGTGTGTGTGTTCACAGTCGCAGCGAGGTTCGCAGTCTTCAGTCTCCAGGCAGTGAGCTGATGGAGGGTTACGTCCGGCCTCAGTGCCCCCTGCTGGCTCAGCAGCATCCCTCCAACCGCACCAGCTTCTCCGACCATGAGGAGCGGGACAGCCTGCTGCCCAACGGGCGCAGCATCTCTCTGGTCGACCTGCAGGAGGCGCAGAGCCTGCACGGCCCCGCAGGGCCCTTGCCGCATCACGAGGCCCCGCCCCGCCTCAGCAGGGTGGGCTCACAGGCCTCCATTGGACACGGCCCGCCCCCCGTCACCTACCCACACTCCAACCCTCTGACGCCCCAGCCGACACCGCACCAGGCCAAAGCCCCGCCCCGAGACAGCCAGCCGCAAAGCGCTCCGCAGGTGAGGCGGCCGCTCCACCCGTCCCTCAGCCAGCAGCGCAGCCTGCAGCCGCTGTCCTTCCAGAACCCCGTCTACCACCTGAGCAACCCCGCCCACAGCCTGTCCACGCGCTCCGCCCACTCGCTGCGGCAGGACTCCAGCTCAGAGAACCTGAGCACCGAGAGCTCCCACAACAGCCACAGCAACTCCGACGACTTTGGCAGCCAGGTGGGGGCCAAAGGCCGCGTGGCGTCCAACAGCAGCCTGGATGAATTGGGCAGCCGGCGGAGCACGCAGAGTGAGGAGTGTTCGACACCGCGCCGCCACCCGCTGCCTGACCTGCCGCCCGTCACTGCCACGGCTGTCGCCATCCCCCGTCAGAGCACCACAGCGGGCACCGCCCATATCGTGAAGGTGGAGCAGCAGAGCAGGGGAGGGGGTGGGGCCAGAACACCACGCTCCCTTCCACACAGCGCCTCGCTGCGCAGCAGCAGCAGCGCCAACACTGAGCCGACGCCCACCGCTGCCCACGTCAGCCGCCAGCAGTCCCCCTGCTCAGTGGAGAATGCAGCTCCACCCCAAAGGAGTGCCGCCAAGCAGTCGCCTCAGGTACTGCAGAGAGAGAGTGGGGTCAGTCTGACTCCACTGCAGCATCATACTGATGATGTCACTGGTTTGTTTGCAGGTGGTGTCCCCAGTGGAGGCGGTGGCGATGTCTCCGGTGGAGAGGACGGCGGCCTGGGTCCTCAACAACGGCCAGTACGAGGAGAAAGAGGAGGAGGCCGGGGAGCGGAGCCGCGAGGAGGGCAGGAACACCGAGAAGGTACCTGAGGCTGTGATGTCATCAGTGACATCACCTCCGACGCTCGGAGGATTTCTCTTCACGTGTGTCTGCTTCCTGTCCCCGCAGTACGAGCTGGAGATCTCCCGGCTGAAGGAGCGTCTGCGGGTGTCCGGGCGCCGTCTGGAGGAGTACGAGCGGCGGCTGCTGGCTCAGGAGCAGCAGATGCAGAAGCTGCTGCTTGAGTACAAAAACCGCCTGGAGGACAGCGAGGAGCGACTGAGGCGGCAGCAGGAGGAGAAGGACGGCCAGATGAAGAGCATCATCTGCAGGTAAGGCAACAACGAATGGACAGAAACAAGAAGCAACGCAACACGTGGCTGACGTCTGTCTGTGTGTGTCAGACTGATGGCGGTGGAGGAGGAGCTGAAGCGGGACCACGCAGAGATGCAGGCGGTGATTGAGGCCAAGCAGAAGATCATCGATGCTCAGGTACACACGCACACAGGTCAGGAATCCACGAGTGTCACAGTGTGTGTGAGGCAGAGAATCTGACGGCCAGTGAATGCAGCGTTAGTTTGATCTGCTCGTGTCTCCACTGATTCCAGGTCAGTAACGGATGTCAAATAAACACATCAGGCAAGTAACTGTAGCCCCGCCCCCTCCTCCAACACGCTCTTCATTTGTTATTTTGGAAGGAAAAAAAAAACGCCACTGAGTGACAACACGCCTCACACCTGACCAACCAGCCAATCAGCGAGCAGAGCAGCCCGCTGCGCTCTCTGTGGACACACAAAGGCGCTGTCTTTAAAGGCGTGTTGGATCAATCACTGGAGGGTCAGTGATGCTACAACGCCCTCACAGAGGAAACAGGAAGCGTTAGCATTAGCACATCTGTGTTAGCTGCAGGCTCTTGCAGCGGGTGTGACGGCGTGTTGTGCTCTGAGTTTTGTTTTTGTTTGGCTGCCCCCTCACACCCCCCCTCTCTAAACCACCAGAGCTTCCAGCTCACTCTTTCAAAATAAAGCGTCCGCAGGGCGGGACGGCAGCTCCACCTTTTCAGTTCCTTTGGCTGGTTTGAGCTTCCTGGGCTGCTGTTTATAGTTTTGGCTGCTGCCCCCTTGTGGACATTCTGCACTTCTCACTGCTGTCGGGTCAAAACCACCACAAGTCCTTTTGATGGATTATCTGTGATCCAGATTGATTCTGTATTAAGTTGTTGCTGTTCATTGACCTCGTTAAAGCTAAAGGATTTCCACCTTAAGTCCTAATTAATTGAAGTCAGGTAGAGTCTGAATCTAAAGGTTTTCCGTCATGACCCGTATTAACAGTTATATTCCAGCCGACGTTTCTCTTGTTTCTCACAGCAGAAAGCCTGAAACTGCTCATCTATGGATTCATTTAATATGTAATATGTTCTTAGTAAAACTCTCAAATAGCCAATTAAACACTTCGGTTTATTAATAATAAATAATCCACCAACTTACTGATTTATCAGTTATTTTAGTTTAATAAAGTTTTTACTCCTTTAAAAATGAATTTTTAAATATTTTTGTTACATGAAAGTTCAATAAAGTAAATTGAGTCCTGTAGATTTAAATATAATAAATATTTAAACATCAGTATGTTCATATGTTGAGCAGCCATAACTTTAGGGGATTCTGAGGGATGGCTTCGTGGTTTTAACCCGACATTCTGACGTCACAATCATTTCCACTGCCTGTCGGTCTGACTTCCGGCCCCGCCCCCTTTCTGTTTCTGTCCAATCAGGAGAAGCGGATCGGGTCCCTGGACGTGGCGAACTCGCGGCTGATGGCGGCGCTGACGCAGGTGAAGGAGCGCTACAGCGCGGTGAACCTCCGCAACGGCCTGTCGCCCACCAACCCCACCAAGCTGTCCATCACTGAGAACGGAGAGTTCAAGAACAGCAGCTGCTGATTGGCCCGTCCGGGCGTGGGGGCGGGGCTTATGCTGCTGTGACACTGTGGACGATCAAAGAGATTTAAAGATGGAGGATCTATGAGCAGGAGTGTACATACTGAAGTCTGTCCTGTGCAGTGTACAGAGAGAGAGAGAGAGAGAGAGAGTGTGTGTGTGTGTGTGTGTGAGAGAGAGTGTGTGTGTGTGTGTGTGTGTGTGTGTGTGTGCGTGTGTGTGTGTGTGTGTGTGTGTGTGTGTGTGTGTGTGTGTGTGTGTGTGTGTGTGTGTGCGCGTGCGCGCAGCGTCACAGGGAGGAGGACACAAACCAAAAACCTTTTCTAACTTTTTTATGCTTTTAATTTGAAGCTTTCGTTGGACTTTATTTTGTAGAGTGCAGTCTGTTTGGTTTTTACCTGACGAGTTGTTTTTATTTATTCCTCGCGTTCTCGTCCTGTCGCTGATCTACTGAACAGACCCACCCGGTCTCCTGTCTGCTGTTTGGAGAATAAAGGCTGTCTAAAAGTCTGCCTGAGTCCTGTCGTCTCCATGGAAACGGAGCATCCTTCAATATCTAATAAATACCGGACGTAAACACTGAGGCACGAGGGTCTGACTGTCGGAGAGAAACGTTGTCATGGTAACACCTGTTTGTGATTAGCGTAGTTAAGGTCATGTTCGGAGCGTCATTGAATTCAGACATGCGCAGTAGGCCGACTTTAGTTTTTATTTTGTTTAACCTTTATTTAACCAGGTAAAAACCCATTGAGATCTAGATCTCATTTACAAGGGTGACCTGGCCAAGAGGTCCGCAGCACGCGTCGAGAACATTAGAACAACATTTTAAAGTTGGTGAACAAGATGAAGACAGTTATCGAGCAGTAAAAATAAGAGCAGCAGTAGAAAGACATCTTAAAAACACAGGCACTGATGAATGGATGCTTTTTGCCTAATGTGTAATACAGAATTAAAAGTTTTAAATGAGATAAGCTCAGAGATTTTTAAACCAGTCTGGAGGGTGTTCCAGGCTGAAGGGGCAGAGAAGCTAAAGGCCCGCTTTCCTAGCTCAGTCCACACATGAGGGACCTGCAGGTGGTAAATGCCCCTGGAGCGTAGGGCGTAGTGGCTGGTAGTTCGCTGGAGAAGAGCACACAGATAAGGTGGAGCCAAACCAAGGAGGGTTTTATAGACCAGCGCCATCCAGTGGGTGTACCTCCTTGTGCTCAGGGAGGGCCACTCAGCTTTGGCTTCATAGTGATGGGTGAGGCGGGTACAGCCAGTCACAAACCTCAAGCACAGTGATAAACAGTGTTAAAAGCAGACTGTAAAAACTCAAAGGCTTGTGAAGCAGAGCAGCAGTAAATGACTGTGTCATCAGCATAAAAGTGATAAGTGGCATTTGACAGATTAAAACACACATTATTAATATAAATAGAAAAT
>NC_041037.1:22579662-22709662 GCF_900634625.1 Parambassis ranga
TGTGGAGAGGTTGTTTGTCGTATGCGGTGAACACGGTTGTGCACATACACAAAAAAACGCTTGGACTCATTATGTACATATCCCAGGACAACTTTGCTGTCACAGTAAAATGTTACAGAATCTGGCTTGTGGTCAAGTTCTTCCAGGATAAGTTCTGCCATTTCTACTGCTAGCACAGCCCCGCATAGCTCAAGACGAGGGATGGTTGGCTCAGGCTGGGGAGCTAGCTTTGCTTTTCCAAGCACAAAGCCCACTCTGCACTGGCCATCAGCTGTTACTGTTCTGAGGTAAGCCACTGCCCCAATGGCCCAGTTGGAGGCATCTGAAAAAAAACAGAGTTCAGTATATGTGGTGTTAGAGAGAGATGTCTGCTGCATGTATGCACGAGGAAGATGGAGACTGCTTAGATCTTGTAGGGACTTTTTCCATGTTTCCCACTTGTTTCTCTTGTCTCCTGGAAGTTCAGCATCCCAGTCGTGGACATCTGTAGTGAGTTCTCTCAGCAGCGCACGTCCTTTGATTGTCACTGGAGCTGCAAGGCCCAGAGGATCAAAAAGACTATTGACTGTGGATAAGACCCCGCGGTGTGTGTATGGTTTGTCGCTGACAGCCACTTTGAATGTGAAAGTGTCCTTGTGAATATCCCAGCACAGGCCAAGACTTCTTTGCACTGGCAGCATTTCACTCTCGAGACCTAAATCTTTTAGGCCTGCTGCTAGGTCATCTGCTGGGAAGGCTTTCATTACTGCAACACAGTTTGAGGCAATCTTGTGCAATTTAAGATTTGACTCTGCCAGTGATGCTTGGGTGCGTTTCAGTAGGTCAATGGCCTCGGATGCTGTTGGCACTGAGATAAGCCCGTCATCCACATAAAAATGTCTTTCTACAAAGTGGCGTGAGTCAGGCCCATACTTTTGCTCACCTTCCTGCGCAGCTCTTCGAAGCCCATATGTTGCCACAGCAGGGGAGGGGCTGTTCCCGAACACGTGCACACACATACGGTACTCAGCTACTTCCTTCGTCAGATCATTATCTTTGTGCCAAAGGAATCTCAAAAAGTCTTTGTGGTCTTCTCTCACAAAGAAGCCATAGAACATTTGCTGGATGTCGGCTGTCAGAGCAATAGGCTCTTTTCTAAATCTGAGCAATACTCCTAAGAGTGAGTTGTTCAAGTCAGGACCAGAGAGCAAAACACTGTTGAGTGAGTGGCCACTTTCTTGTGCACTTGAATCAAACACAACTCTGATCTGACCTGGTTTTTGGGGATGGTACACTCCGAAAATGGGCAGATACCAGCATTCTGTGTTCTCAAGGAGAGGGGGGGCGCTTTCAGCATGTCCATTTTCAAAGAGCTTCTCCATAAAGCTAACAAATTGTTCCTTCATCTCAAGATTTTTGTTCAGTGTACGCCGCAGGGAGTTGAGACGAGAGAGGGCCTGTGCACGGTTATTTGGGAGGCGTGGCCTGGGTGATCTGAATGGCAAGGGTGCAATCCAGCTGTTTTGCTCACTTCTTTTAAACCCTGTGTGCATGATTTCCAGGAATGTCTCATCCTCAAAAGACAAAGCAGGTTTATTGTCATTTGCAGTTCTTGTGAACACATTCAGTCCAAGTTTGTCTTCAGCATACAGGCTGACTGCGACATGGTTGGAGGAGTCAGACTTTTGCTCCCCGCCATAGCTTGCCTTATCTTTAACATGGATAGATTTCTGACAGGGTGTCATGAGAGATGGACGTCCGTTCTGGAGGATATTTGTTTTATACACAGATATTGTGGGCTTGTGGGCTCTGTCTATGCAAACTTCCCCCACTATGACCCACCCCAAGTCTAGGCGCTGGGCGAAGGGTGCGTCATGAGGTCCATTAATCTGTTGTCTCACTTTGTGTACACGGATAATGTCTCTCCCTAACAAAATGAGAATCTGTGCCTCGGGATCGAGCTTCGGGATGTGAGGGGCTACAGATTTCAGATGGGCATGAAAAAGGGCGACCTCTGGTAAGGGAATTTCTGACCTGTTGCTTATGATCTCGTTGCACTCAATGAGTGGGGGCAAATCCAGGCGCACCCGGCCATCAATGGCTTCAACCTGGAAACCGACTGCCTTTCTCCCGACCATTTCAGTGGTGCCAGAACATGTCTTCATCATGTATGGTGCACAGCTGCCATGGATGTTGAACAGCTGGAAAAACTCAGACCTAACCAGCGAGCGGTTGCTCTGGTCGTCCAGGAGGGCATACATTTTCACAGCACGCTCTCTTTCACCTCGGGGAAAGACCTGTACAAGGCATATCTTTGCACAGGAACGAGTCAGGAGGCCATCTCCGCAGACCTCAGTGCACCTTGAAGTTACCTCTGCAGGAGAGCTATGCTGGTGCGTTATGTGTGGCTCCACCACAGGGGATGCAGCCGGTGAGAGGGTGATGTCTGGGTGCAAAGCTGTGCAATGATCATCGCTCTCACATTCGTTGCAGTTTAACCTGACTGCACACTCCTTTGCCATGTGAGTAGGAGAGCAGCACCTGAAACATCTTCTATATTCTTTCAGCAGTTTCTTGCGCTCAGAGAGTGGCTTCACTCTGAAACCTCTGCATTTGATCAGAGGATGTGGCTTGTTGTGAAGGGGACAATTTTTTGCTGGATCACTTACTTCTGTCTCTGCTCTTTGAGTAGTGTTCAAATCAGCTCTTGCTGCAACATCAGTCTTGTGAACAGATATGGCAGTCCTAACACCCTCGTGCTTTGTTGGAGCTCTTTCGTTGCGCTGATGGAAATGGCTATTGCTGGGCAGGATAAAGCTGGGGTCATTTCTGGCCTTTGCTTCACACCGTACAAAATCCGCAAAGAAGGCAAATGGGGGGTAGGACACTTTGTATTGCTCTTTATATCGTGAACCAGTGGACAACCATTTCTCTTGCAGGTTCTGTGGCAGCTTCTCAACTATGGGATTGATGCCCCTGGGTGTGTCAAGATAACTGAGGCCCGGTAAGTATCCGTCTGCTTTCGCTGAGAGTATCTCTAGAAGCAAGTCACTTAACTGTCTCAGCTTTACATTCTCTTTTGAGTTCAAGCGAGGAAATTCATCTAACCGCTTGAATAGAGCGCTCTCTATCACTTCGGGGGTGGCATAACACTCTTGAAGCCTTGTCCAGGACAAACAAAGTGCTGCTTTGGGGTTAGAAACATAGGCAGCTCGAATCCTCTTAACATGGTCAGAGGACTCCTTTCCTAACCATTTAATGAGCAGGTCTAGCTGTTCACTATCACTTAAATCTAGGCCTCTTGTAGCATTAAAGAAAGAGGACTCCCAAGCTCTGAAGCTTTCAGGCCGGTCATCAAACTTAGTTAACCCTACACTTACTAGCTCTCTACGGGCCAAATACTTTGCAAAGTCTATCATGTCAGGGGGCTGAGTGACAGGAGGCCTCTGTGTATCTGGCCTGGGAGGTGTATAGCCTGAGTGTTTCTCATACCTGTATGCAGGGTAGCTGTGCTGATGAGGGGCTTTTGGGGGAGAGTGAGAATACAAGGTAGGATGCCAGGGCATAGAGGGCAACTGTTCAGGTGCGGGCAAGTATTCATTGTGTTGTATGGCTGAATATACTGAGTGAGAATCCTGGGGGGAATAATGGCTTAACACAGGGTTCACCTGTCTTGATGCGGGAGAGTTCTTTATGTGAAGAGGGGGTGCTGAATCAATGCAGGTAGGAGGTGGTGAGTCTGGAGGGGCTGCGCTGGTGTGTGCTTGTTGCTCCACATATGCCTCTGTCCGCCGGTGTACTTCCTGAGGTGTCACGCAGCTCCTGCGACTGTGTTTGTCCTCACATTCCATTTCTGCTGCTGCTTCCAAAACTTCAGCCTCTGCGTCAGCAGCTGCCACTGCTTTTTCCATTTCGAGAGCTTGTAGATTAGCCTCCAGTGTAGCCTTTTCCAGATCTAATCTGGCCTTCTGCTTCTTTAGTTCAAGTTCCTTCTGCATGAACGCGGCTCTGGCACGTGCGGCTTCGGCTGCTGCTCTAGCTTTCGCTGCTGCTCCTGCCACCGAGGCAGATGAGTGGTTCGAGCCAGACACTGATGGCGCAGTTTTGTCTTTAGTTGTTGCTTGGTTCTCCATAGTTGCGCTACAAATCCCTCTGACTCAATGACTTTTTACTGTACTGTCCTGTCTACACGTGTTGTGCTGAACAGCGTTAGCATAGACTTAACAGCAAGCCAAACTCCTTTTCAAGAGCCAGGAAGACCAGCGCACTTGCTCCTTTATTTTTCTTGATGAGGTCAGCAACATTGAATTGGAGTAAAACTGAATAAAAACAGAAAACAGAAATCTTACTAAACATATCATAAACTGACATCGTTTAGCATTCAAACTAACGCACTTGACAGGTAACGTCATGCAACTGACAGGAATACATTCGTTCAAGACATTCAAAACGTCATAAAAGTTAACAAACTCTTTGTATCCAAGTCATCAACACACAAAGATCGCATAACACTCACAGTCATTGCTTTCTGAAGGGTAGCTTGAAACTGTTCACTTTACTTTAGAACACGGGGAAATGTGTGGAGAATTAGCGTCATGCTAGCGTTCCTACTGAGCATTTTCCTTGAAACCACCGAAGAAGAATTACTTCCGTTTCCCACAAGACCTTCAAAATAAAAGCCTTACATAGAAAAATTCTGTATAATAACATAACAAACTTAGGCAAACAATCTTGAGCAACACACATACAGTAAATCTAGAGTTTTATTTTCTCTTGTTTTACAGTCCACAAACTGCTTGAAAGTGGGCAGAGTTGATTTCAGATTAACATGGTTAAAATCGCCAGAAATCGCTATGAAGGCATTAGGGTGCTGGGTCTGAAGCCTCGCGGTCACAGAGCTGATGACGTCAGTAGCCCGCGACGCCTCAGCCGAGGGAGCAATGTAAACAACGAGTATAATGGCGTGAGAGAACTCTCTGGGCAAATAATATGGACGTAGACTTACCGCTAGCAGTTCAATGTCCGGGCTGCACACACGCTCCTTTACCGTAACGTGTCCCGGGCTGTACCACCGGTTGTTCACATAGAGCGCAAGTCCCCTCCTTTCTTCCTGCCGCTCTCGGTGCAGTTCCTGTCCGCCCGTACCAACTGAAAGCCGGCTAAACTCACGGTAGAGTCCGGTATGTTTGGGTGCAGCCACGTCTCTGTAAAGCACATTACAGACACCTCACAAAACACACACTCGCTCTTTGTGAGAGATGTTAACTCTTCCATCTTATTACCCAGTGATCTAACATTACCCATGACGATAGAAAGAAGATACGGCTTGTATCTTCTTTTCCTCAGCTGTCTTCTTTTGCCCCCTCTGCTTCCGCGTTGTTTCCTTCTTAGCTCTTTGGGGATTTCGTGTCGCTGGCCATATATCCCGCTGTGCTGGAGATTCATCAGCTGATCCCTGGTGTAAACAATGGAGCCCTGGCGTGTTTCCGTCACGGCCGAGACGCGGCATGATAAAAGTGCTCCAAAAGCCATGAAGACCACGAAGAAAGTCCGAAAAAGACGCATTATTGCAGTGCCTGACCGCTTATACTTCGATTTAGTACGAAGTAGAGTGTTTAGAGTAGAAATAAATTACGAAAAACAACTTAATACACCCGCGGTGTGCTGAGCTTCTCTGGCTGGCTGCTACCTCGAGGCCGCGCCGGAAGCATATTGCACAATCTATCTATCTAGGCTATTTTGCATGCAGTGTGGAGACCTTTCTGGTGCAAAACCCATTTTAGACAGTCTGTGACCCATGAGGTGGAATTGATGGAGGATTTTATATTGTGTGAGTTGTTTTGTCTGAATGTGATAAGATGGATAGATCAGATGAGATTTAGACTGGATACACGATTTAAGCTGCAATTACTGATAAACTGATTATTCCTGATGCTGTGCTTTAGGACTAGATGGGGGAATGGGACCAAAGTATTGCCTTTGAAGATGTCTTTAAAGTGTGTGATGCCATTGTCACAGGTGTAGTTTGATCCCTTTTGGTTTGTCCCTCTGCCCTGGTGAGCCGCAGTCTTGTCAGTGTTTTTTTTTATTTCATTTTGCAGGGCCATCCCGACCCATCTTACCTACTGAACTGGCAACATATTTTACAACTAATTTTAAACATGGTATATGGATCCTATTCGTGTTGAAATTGAATAAATCTTCTTTTTATGGTACTTGACCCTTGCCCTGTGTGTGAGTCAAACCTGTGTGCCCTTGCTTTCATTTCCTGGGTTGAGGCCCTCGCCTCCCCGGGTGGCGTTGTTAGTACCCTTCCCCCCCCCTCCCTTCCTGAGCTCCGTCACATTTTGGCGTTGTTGGCAGGATCTCACTACAAAAAAAAAAAAAAAAAAAAAAAATAGGGCAAGGGCGGGTCCCTTTTTGTTTTCCTGTTTTTTTTCTTTGTTATTGTTTATTGGTTTGGTGTTTTTTTAGGACCAGAGCAGCAGCACCTGTTCTAACCACATTTCCCGTTTTCTACAGCTGCTGGTGGCTGGCCTGTGGCTGTCATGGAGGAGGAGGTGCAGCAGCTCAGAGAGCTAGTGTTGCAGCTGAAGGCAGATAATGAGCGTTTGCTTCGGGAACAGGGTGTTTCCCAGGTGGGCCCAAGTGGGGTGACTGCAGCTTCCTCTGCTATAGCTGACCCTGCATTACCAGCGGGAGTTACTGAACGGTTGATTTTGATACCTCGAGATCGTAGGTGTCCCATGTTTAATGGTCGCACGGGCATGGGCATAGCTGAGTGGACTGAGGAGGTACAGGCATGCATGCGTTCACGGCATCTATCTGCCGCTGACCAAGCTCTGTTTATCTTTGATCATTTGGAGGGAGAGGCGAGGGATGAGATTAAATTCCGCCCTAGTGTTGAGCGTGGGGACCCAGCTCGGGTCTTTGCCATTTTAAGCGAGCTTTATGGCTGCACCCAGTCTTATGTCACCCTGCCGCAAGCTTTCTTCTCTAGGAAGCAGCAGGAGGGAGAGACGCTGCAAGAATTTTCCCTGGCCCTTTTAGCAGGAATGGAGCAGGTTAAGCAGTGTGCACCCGGTGGTGTGCCGAACGCTGAAGTTCTTCTCCGGGACCAGTTTATTGAGCACGTTCTTGACGGGGCTCTTCGGAGGGAACTTAAACAATTCATTCGCTGTCAGCCGAGGGCTACCCTAATGGAGGTGCGCAGTGAGGCCAGTCGTTGGGAAAGGGAGGGCTCGCCGGGGGGTGCTAGAGGGCGTAGTTATTCTCTTCCATCGGCATATGGACTGCAGTGTGGGGTCCAAGGCCGCCCCCCTATGGCCCCCTGTGTCACCTCTCAATCGTCTGAGTTAGGTGAGTTGAGGGATCTGCTGCTGCAACAGCAAGAACAACTAAATCAGCTCACCCAGACTGTGGCATCTTTACAGGTTGCCCGGTCACAATCCCCTGCTCGCCCTCGCAGTAGTCTTTTGATCTGCCGAAGGTGTCAACAACCCGGGCATTTTGCACGGGACTGCGATGGTGAAAGGGTTTCCACTCGGGCCCGAGCTAATTCTGTTGGTGAATTCCCGTCCCATGTTACTAGGCCCGCCCGCTCTTTGCAGCAGGCGGAAAACTGAAGCCCCCTGAGCTGCAGGGCCACAGCACAGGTGGGGAGTCATCTGGCTCACGTGAGGGTGAGATTGCTAGTTTGATGTCGTCATGTCCTAACATCAACGTACTGATCGGGGGCATCATTGTCCCATGTTTGGTGGACACTGGGTCCATGGTGTCCACCATTACAGAGAGCTTCTTTTTAGAGCATTTCATACCTTGGGGGCAGGACCGTCTTCAGTCCTGTCACTGGTTACAACTTCGAGCTGCGAATGGCCTATCTATTCCCTATATAGGCTATTTGGAACTGGAAGTCATGTTGTGTGGTAAGGTAATGCCCCGTTGTGGGGTTCTGGTAGTTAAAGACCCACCAGGTTCATTACCATCTACTCCCGGCATTCTGGGGATGAATGTGATACGGAAGTGTTATCAAGAGCTTTTCGGGGTGTATGGGGATTCCCTTTTCAATTGCCCATCGGTGTCGCAAGCACCGGGACCAGTCGTAGAGGCACTGCAGCAGTGTCACCAGGCTGTGGTCCAAGACCCTAGGGACACTAGTGGCATGGTGAGGGTTCGTGGAAAGCGCATCATACGGATACCCGGCGGGGTAATGAAATTGGTCCCCAGCACCTGTCTACAACTGTGCGCTGGCCAATCAGCATTGTTTGAGCCATTGGAGTCCGGGTTGCCTGCCGGGTTGTTGGCATCGCCCTGCCTTGTCCAGGGTAACCAGGGTGTGGTACGCATACCGGTGGTTAACGTTGGTATGGCGGAAGTTCTTTTGTACCCCCGAACCAGTCTCGGTGCATTAAGCAAGGTACAGGTCGTTAGCCTCCCCACTGGTGTCACTGAGGTACGGTCGGTCGAGGCTAGTGTGGCATCTCAGGTTGTTGCGCCCTCTGTGCTAGAGTGGATTGAGGCTCTGGACATGTCCGCACTAGCGGAGGCTGAACGGGTAGGGGTGAAGTCATTGTTGCGGGAGTATAGCTCCATTTTTTCCACCCATGATGGTGACCTGGGTACGAATCTCCTTTGCCATGACATTCCCTTAATTGACGACGTGCCAGTGCGGCAGAGGTACCGCCGCATCCCTCCGTCCGAGTATGAAGAGGCAAAGGCTCATATTAACCAACTCCTTGAGTCTCAGGTCATCCGTGAGAGAAGTAGCCCCTATGCTTCTCCTATTGTCCTTGTCCGTAAGAAGGACGGAAGACTCCGTTTGTGCGTTGACTACCGCTTACTAAACAGTAAGACGAGGAAAGATGCCTTAACCTTGCCTCGCATTGAGGAGAGCCTGGACGCATTGTCCGGTGCTTGCTGGTTTTCCACTTTAGATCTGGCCAGTGGCTACAACCAGGTCCCAGTTGCAGAGCAGGACATACCAAAAACAGCTTTTTGCACACCGTTTGGGCTGTTCGAGTTTAATAGGATGCCCTTCGGGTTGTGTAATGCACCTAGCACCTTTCAGCGGCTGATGCAGAGAATGTTTGGGGACCAACAGGGCCAGTCGCTCCTGTTGTACCTTGATGACATCGTTGTGTTTTCCACCTCTGTCTCCCAACATTTGCAGCGATTGGAGCTAGTGTTTGGGCGACTCCAGAAGGAAGGGCTTAAGGCCAAACTGGAGAAATGTGCGTTCTTTCGAAAGGAGGTCACCTACTTAGGGCACGTCATCTCCAGTAAAGGAGTGTCCACCGATCCGGCGAAAGTAGAGGCTGTAGCTAGATGGCAGCGCCCTACTAGTGTTTCTGAGCTGCGCTCATTCTTGGGTTTCGCCAGCTACTATCGGCGGTTTGTGGAGGGCTTTGCTAAACTAGCAGGCCCCCTGCACAAGCTCGTAGCAGATTTGTCCGGCACTAGGTCTCGGAAGGGAACTGGGAAGGCCTTGGGTGCTGCCTGGACCCCGCAGTGTGAGGAGAGCTTTGAAGCCTTGCGGGCAAGATTGGTTTCAGCACCAGTGTTGGCGTATGCTGATTTTTCACAGCCCTTCATCCTCGAGACGGATGCCAAGCATAGTGGTTTGGGAGCTGTGTTGTCCCAGGAAGTAGAGGGTGTGGTCCGGCCTGTGGCCTATGCCAGCCGGGGCCTACGGCCCACCGAACGCAACATGGCCAACTATAGCTCCATGAAGTTGGAGTTTCTTGCACTCAAGTGGGCTATGACTGAGAAGTTTCGCGAATACTTGTTGGGGCACAGGTGTGTGGTCTACACGGACAACAACCCTCTGAGCTATCTTCAGTTTGCCAAGCTGGGTGCAACTGAGCATCGCTGGGCTGCTCAGTTGGCTGCATTTGACTTTGACATAAAGTATTGTTCTGGGCGGGCTAATAAAAATGCAGATGCTCTTTCACGTCAGTACGTGTCAGGCTCCGGCTTAGCCCATCAACTTTCAGGTACCTCGGTTCCTGGGGTCCTCCAGCAGGCTGCATGTCCTGCTACCGGGGCGACCGGTACTCAGTCTGTGGTAACTGCCCTCCCTTCCCATTTGGTGCCAGATATTCAGGCTCTACAGGAGGCTGACCCCCTCATTAGAGAAGTCTTGTTGTTTTGGAGGAGGCACACTCGGCCAACTGCTCTGGTAAACTTCCTCAGCCGGTTTTGACCCTGCTGCGCCAGTGGGACCGCCTGGTACAGAGGGACGGGGTGTTGTATCGCCGGGTGTGTTGCCCGGATGGGGGGGAAGAGTCTTTCCAGCTTGTTCTGCCTAGTGCTCTTAAGCCGGAAGTCTTGAAACAGCTGCACCAAGATCATGGTCATCAGGGCATTGAGCGGACCACTGAGTTGGTACGGCAGTGTTGCTACTGGCCAGGTATGTTTTTGGACATCAAGCAGTGGGTCCAGGAGTGTGAGCGGTGTCAGGTGGCCAAAGACTCTGGGGCTGCGTCTCATAGTTTTATGGGCCATTTGCTTGCATCCAGACCGAACGAGATTTTGGCTTTGGATTTCACCCTTCTGGAGCCCTCTGGGGGTGGTTATGAGAATGTCCTCGTGATGACAGACGTTTTCAGTAAATACACTGTGGTGGTGCCCACTCGGGACCAACGGGCCTCTACGGTGGCCCAGGTCATCCTAAATGAGTGGTTTTATAAGTTTGGTGTGCCCAGTCTGCTTCATTCTGACCAGGGGCGCAGTTTTGAGAACTCGTTAATCTCGTTAATCCACCAGCTGTGCCTCCTGTATAAGGTAGAAAGATCTCGCACAACACCCTATCATCCGGCAGGGAACGGTCAATGTGAGCGGTTCAACAGGACCCTCCATAACCTTTTGCGTACCCTGCCTGTGGCACAGAAGCGGGACTGGGCCTCTTGTCTGCCACAAGTTCTATTCTGCTACAATACCACCCCTCACCAGGGCACGGGGGAGTCCCCGTTCTTCCTCATGTTTGGTAGGGAGTCCCAGCTGCCCGTAGACTTTCTCCTAGGGCGAGTCCTGGATCCCGTACCAGGGGACGTCCAAGACTGGCTGGTTGAACACCAAGCCAGACTCAAAGTGGCTTTGGAGAACGCTCATGGGCGGTTGCTGGCCGCAGCTGGCCGTCGAAAGGAGCGGCATGACCAAGGCGTCCGAGCTGCACCCCTATCAGTTGGCCAGTTGGTGTACTTGCGTGATCACAGTTGTAGAGGACGCCACAAAATTCAAGACATCTGGAGCCCTGTGGTCTATAGAGTAGTAAGAGCCCCATCCGGTGAGGGTGCGGTTTACACCATTGCTCCTGTCAGTGACCTACAGAAGGTTCGGACAGTGCACCGGGATGCAGTGAAGGCGGTGGTGCAGCCGGGGCCTACACATCCCATTTTGACATCACCCGTTCCACCAGTTTTGTCTAATGTTGACACCGAGCCATTTGGCTCGGATGAGGATGTGTGGCTGCTAGTTCGGGGGGATTCCTCAGCGGGGGGCCCAGCAGGGGCTGACAGGGCAGTATTGACACCAGTTTCAGCCCCAGGGGTGTCTTCCCCCCAGAGGAGTGCTTCAGCAGCAGCCTCTCCATCCCAAGCGGACGGTCCATGCTCTAGCCAGCAGACCTTACGCCGTACTTCCCGTCCCACCGCGGGACAGCATCCTAATGTTCACCATCTCCCTCGGCCAGTTGGTCATCACGGCGATGCAGCCCCAGGGTCTTCTCAGACGGTGTCTAGTGCCCAGATGGCCTTGTTTCGGCCATGGCATTGATTTACCCTTCCACGCGTCATCGTCGGGCCGACGGTTTAAAAAGCCTGGGGTAGATGTGACCAGGTGAGTTATCTCCTTCCAGCCTGCGTGCTGATTGCGGGGCAGTGCTGCAGCTATTTAAGCAGGCAGCTGGCTGCGTGCCTGTCTCTCTCTCCTTCCTCCTGTGCGGCAGAAGCTTGCAGCGGTAGCTGGCTGCGGTGAACGTGGGGCCGTGGTGTTTGTGCATCCAGGTAGGCTCGGTTTGTTGTGCCTGTGTACCAGGGGAACTGAAATCAATACCGCATGACTTTTACAGCGAGCGTGATGGCGGCGTGTGTGCGGCGGGGCTGACGTCCTCTGTTACCTTGATTCCACCTGTGGCGTTGGCACGGTAAGATGCCGCATCCCTGTCATTAAATTAGATCTCCCTGTGCTGACACTGCTCTCTGATCTGCAGCAGTGGTGGCGACGGGATCGGCTTACCTGGAATCAGTGTGGCTGTACAGCGTGGCTGCATAGCGTGGTGGGGAGTTTCCTACACCTGTCTCATCTTTGCACCGGCGGGTGTTGCTGTTCTGGTCCGGGACTTAATTATATTCGCAGGATTTTTGGTCCTCGCTGGTGGAATCTAGGCCAGCAGATTGAACACAGGCGCATTCCCTCCTGCCTGTGGTGCTGGGCGCTTGGATCTCTGCGTCGAGTTAATTTTTGCTTTGGGCATTCTGACTGTTTTGATTAGTTTATAGGCCTGTGCCTATTTGTTTTTTTTGTATCCTATTAGGTTATATTTTTGTTGTGATAGATTCTGTACTTTATATTTATCTCTGGGTTATCGGGTTGGTTTATTGGGTTATCTCTATTTTTTTTGTTCTCTTTGATATTCCAAGTTGTGTTGTGGGTTTTCTTTGTTTTGGTGTGTGTGTGTGTGGACGGATGGGTGTTCCTATGTTGCCATGTTGTTGATGTGGTTGGGTTCCTGTGGCCTGTGATTAATTTTCTTTTGTTGCTCTACAGGAGCTGCGGCCCAGCGGTGGTGGTCCCCCCTCCCTGGTGGTGGGTGTTCTTCACGGGTTTTCGTTTGGAGTGTAGTGTCACAGGTGTAGTTTGATCCCTTTTGGTTTGTCCCTCTGCCCTGGTGAGCCGCAGTCTTGTCAGTATTTTTTTTTATTTCATTCTGCAGGGCCATCCCGACCCATCTTACCTACTGAACTGGCAACATATTTTACAACTAATTTTAAACATGGTATATGGCTCCTATTCGTATTGAAATTGAATAAATCTTCTTTTTATGGTACTTGACCCTTGCCCTGTGTGTGAGTCAAACCTGTGTGCCCTTGCTTTCACATCCTGGGTTGAGGCCCTCGCCTCCCCGGGTGGCATTGTTAGTACCCCCCCCCCCCCCCCTCCTGAGCTCCGTCACACCATTTTCTGCCCATGTACAAAAATTAAGTGATTTCTTATTAATGAGTCGTTCCGGGTTATTCCAAAGTGCAGATAAATTAGACAGGGATGTGATATGATGATATTAGTGACTTCCACAAATTTCCACCAGGCTGTCAGAGTGTCTGCTGTTGTTAACGTTGTAAAGCAAAGGTGGTGTTTTATTGACTGGTTCAGAAATGGTAGGTCTGTAAATCTGGATTTCTTTACAAATGGTCTGTTGTATATCTCACCATGTGGTGTCTGATTGATTAGGATCCATTTCAATATGTACTGAGGATGATTTTAAGTCAATACTGAAGGAAGTTTGGGGCTTCATAAAATCTGTTGATTATTGAGTCAAGTCATTTAAACCAGGAGGGTGGGGGGTGTTTTGGGATCAGTGTGAGGAGGTAGTTTATTTGTTGTTAGCTGTTCTGTCTATTAAAGAATGTGGGAGCTTCATCCAGCATTGGAGGTTCTCTGTAACTGTTTGAAGGAGTGGGGTAAAGTTACATTTGAAGAGTTCTGACAGCCTGGGGGAACTGTGTCTAACATCCAGATGAGAGATGTGTCCAGGGCTTAGAGGAATCGGTAGTGTCTTGGCTGCCATATCCCCACTAATGCTGTTCAGTGGTAGAATGGATGATATGTTCCAGTGGATGCAGTAGTCAGAGACACTTCAAAATAGATCTGTTATTTAAGATTAAGATTTACTTTGTAGGGACATTATGTTGCATATACGTTGTAAATATATGCAAGTATTAATGTGATTGTTCCTTTGACATGTGACAGGGTTTGTATGTATTACATCGTCCTTTGAGGAGATTCTGGCGAATGGCAGCTGCAGGCTGTTCAATGAAGACAGTGAAGAGGGAAGTTCATCCCTGCCTGGCCCCCTTGTGCTGTTGCCTGATTGGACTGACTTCCCATGTACCAAACTTGTGTTTGAACAGTAAGACCTTGTATCTGCACATCACTAAATCTAGTCCTGCTTTTGGGTCATCTCTCCTGTAACAACCCAGACAGAGCGGTGCTGTGCTCATGTTTACATCCCTCCTTTTATGCACTGTTTTTATTATTCAGCAAACACAAACCCCACAAACTGTTTTTGACATTTGTCTTTAGTTTGCTCACTTTAATTTACCAAATCCATCTGCTTTAATGTGACCAGCTGTGCCGCCTTTACCTTTTTTCCAGAGTATAAACTGAGGAGCCTGAAGGTCAGAATGATGTCTGTACCAGTAAAGTTATGCACTTGATGCATCTGTCTGATATGTACATGAGAGTGTGACGTTTTGTCCCTGTGTCCCGCTGACTTGTCTTTGTCCAGCAGAGATTGTGTCTCCAGCTGTCAGTCCTGGAAAAAGTAGAGAACATGAAGCCATTAGACTAACATTGTCCATGAGGCTGAGAGGAGAAGACAGTGGAAAATGTCTCCTGTGTTACTGTGTGGACACAAAGAGCTCCGCTTGATGACAAAGACAGATGATTGCATGTGTCCAACATGGACATTTGTAAGTGCCAAAGACAAATGTCCAGTTGTAGAACAGCAGGCAGACATCTTTGATCCAGCTGCTCATAAACTCACCTATGAAGTGAGATGAAAACAAAAAGAGGTGAAGCAACATGTCTTTGGAGTTATTAAAGCAGACACACAGCACATCAACAATGTTCTTCCACTGCACTACAATGAGGCACAAAGAATGTCATTGGATGAGCTGAAGTTCAGTGGGCGGGGCCAATCACCTCTTGCTGTTATTGTTTCAGTTCAGCTCAGCCAATGAAATTCTTTAGTGCTTCCACAACAGCTCTGTCTCTGTCTCTGATCTTTACTGCTTCATGTCTCTGTTGTCTTTGTCCTCAGTCCAATGACTGAAACATCAGTGGTTGAACAGTGTGTGAGTCCCTCTAGTGGATTTTGTGGTGTATTGTGTTGTCTTTGCTCCAAAGGTTTTTGTACAGAGTTGAGCTGTTTCTTGTCACTGTGGGCTGCAGAGCACAGTAGTACACAGCAGAGTCAGACAGCTGAAGCTTCTGGATCTTCAGAGGAACTGATGTGTCTTTGAGTTCAGCATCAAATCTGGATTCCTTGGAGTCTCCTGGATCTTTTATTGCAGAGTGACGCATCAGTATAGACTTGGGAACATCGTTTAGTTCTTGTTTGTACCAGAACAAAGTGCGACCTGCACTGCTGGTCTTAAAGGAGCATCCAAGTGTGACAGTGTCTCCTTCAGCAGCAGTGACATCTCCCTCTTGCTGGGTCACTGAGTCTTGTCCTTTACACTCTGGGGAAGAAGAGAAGATGCAGAGGAAGAGATGGATCAATAAAGATGATTGATGAAAGCAGAACAATCAGCAGCTTTAAAGAGTTCTCTCACATGTAGAACAGATGTCATTTTCAGGGATCATTGTCACGTTGAAGCATAGAAGGTGTTTTCCAAGGTAACAGATGGCAGCAGAGATGATGTGCTGTGAGTGAGTGTAGAATGAACATTCAGAGCTCTTCATGTAGAGCTCAGTAATGTCTTCAAGTGTTTGAAGAGGAAACATGTGCAGCTTTCTATCTTACCAAAGAAAAGAGCAGCAAGAAGAATCCACAGCCAATGTTCCATCTGTACACCAAGGTTTCAATCAACAGGAGGAGCAGCTGATGTTCCACATTCAGTCTGACAGCTGTTCTCTTCACAGCAGCACTTCTTACTGACAGAATGCTGCAACACAGCGCACAAGGAGTGCACCGCCTCCTGGATCATGTGGCCCTCTAGTGGAGCTACAAAGTGCACTTCAACAGTGTGGAGAAAAGGCTTCCAGCAGCGGCTCACTGTGTCCCTCTGTGTCTTTGTGCAGAGCTGAGCTGCTTCCTGACACTGGAGTGAAGAAAGCTCACAGTGGAGTGTCTCTAACTGTCCCTCCATCTTGTTGTGGACGTGCTGCAGCAGCTTCGTGTGTCCTCCTGAGGTCACTGTTGTCAGGCTTTGGTCCAGCATCAGCTGTCCTGGACTGCTGCTGTTTCTCCTCCCTGCTTTCAGGTGTCTGCTGGGTGGAGCTGGGTCCTTCTTAGACTTGATCCACAGCTGATCAGTCTAAGTCAGAGTGTCTCCTTCCAAAGCCGTCACTTCATTTTTAAATGGTGTCAGTAAATCCTCAGAGGAGCCTGAAAACAACAAAGATATATTCAGCATGACATTTGGATTGGATTCTGGATCTTTAACTTAGTTCAGGAGTTTCAGAGTTCATCAGTTCAAACAACATCAGAATGTTTTCATGTCTATCGGCTCCTTTTCCATCTGGATCCATCTTTGGATGACTTACCAGTTTGAAAGGACACCATCATTATCCAGATGAAAAGCAGGAACATTATTTCCAGCTGTGCTGAATGAACAACAGAGAGAACACAGCAGCTCTTCACTCCAACATGCAGCCTTTCATATTCAGCTGTGTAGCTCCGCCTCTTGCTGTGCTCTGTTTCCATTCAGGCTGATGGAAGCTGTAGAGATGACAGTGATGGTGCAGCATCATCATCCAGGGAGCTCAGACTAAATATTAACTATCATTTACACAGGTTCACTGCAGTGTGAGTCCAGAGGGGCTGTTTGTGGATGCTGCAGCTCTGAACTCATTCATTGTGCTGCTGTTTGGGGTCTTTGGGGAGCGGCTCTACAGCATAAGACTTAGAGCTGTGTGGGATTGTTTGCTGTGTGAGGGAGCTTTTAAAGACATATGTGCACCTCTGCCAGCTGTTCAGTACAGGCCGTGAGGACTCTGGCTGCCTACCAGTCAGGTCCCAGAGTCCTACAGGGGTTCACCAAACTGCAGCTGTGCTGCAGTGAAACTGGTTTAAGTAGGAAGAGTTGATGTTGGCAGCTTGAATAGTGAAGTCCTGCAGTTCAATCAGGACAAACTCAGGAGTGGGTGCACATTGTTTATTAAACTGATCAATACAAAGATGAAAATGTGTTTTTGGTGTTTAGGCCCCGATGTGATGTCATCAAGGTTTGAGGGAGGAGATGAGGAGAGGCTAACAGGAACAAACATCTCTTGGGCTCTAGACCTGGTGGTGGTGGTGGTGAAGGACGGGGCTGGAGATGAGGGCTTGGCCTGACATTTAAGACCTGAGACCTGTTCCAGAGGAGGGTGTTGATCCAGAGGACCAAGAAGGACATTTATTCAGAGCATTTAACCACTGTTCTCCGCTCACGCTGCTTCTGAGCTAGCTTCAAACCATGTTAGTGTGACGAACATAAAAATGCATAGTCACGTTTATGTAATTTTATTTAGTTTATTCTGGAAGATGTATTTTTCTTTAAAGGAAAACAACATACTAATATGGACTGTGATGGCCAATGTTTATCTGTCAAGTGCAATGACATGATGGTTTTAGTGTTGCCAGCAGGTGGCAGTGTGGGGCTTTTCTCACGCTGCAAATGCTTCTTGAGAACGTGCGTTTGTTGACTTCTTCATTCTATCAAGCGGAGCTGCAAGAACTGTCGCCTGTCTCATCTTTTCTCCTGTTTTTACAGGATTCTTATCTGTGTACAGGTGATCCATTTGGGACCTGTTACAGATTTGTGGGGGCTCGTCCGGGATTGGCGGCACCCGAGGTGGGAGAACGTCGTTGATCCAGTGATCCCTGAACCTGTGGACCAGTGTGTGGCATGTCATCAGTGCAGAGGGCGGCACGAATCCAGGTCAGCTGATTATCGTCAGGACAAGGGATTCCGAAAGCTGAAGGCATCTGATGTGTGTCGACAATGGCGGACAACGAAAGGAAGAAGCTGGTTTGGACTGTGAAGAAGGGACTGTTCTGCCTTCCTGCTGATGACCTATTCCAGCTTGCAACCACCATTCCATGTGCACCTGATCAAGAGTCAGCTAAGTTGAACAAACACGACGAAGAAGGATGTATTGATTATGTGTGTTCATATATGAATAGTAGATTTTTGCTGGAATTAGAAGATGAGGGTATGTCACAATTACTCTTTTTAAAAGATATGATTACTGAGATGACTCCGTATGTACCCGTCATCAGGGTGAATTTCCTACAGAGGGTGGGGCCGACGTTACTGTGTTTTGGCACCCTTACCAGGTGATGCTGGTCACACTAACATACGTGTGTCAGATACATTTGCTGAAACCACCACAACAGACCTGACTGCTCAAACTAGCATCATTGAATCACAAACAAATAAACTTGTCACTCGTTATGGGCCCTGTCACATGCTCACACAGGGTAGTGCGCCACTCACCACACTCACAACTACCTCCCAGCTCATTGACAAAGAGTGTAATCAGTCTCACCGCCCACAAGCCAGGTTGACGCCCCATTCGAGTACTGATCAACACTCCACTAGAGCCACTGAAAGCATGATTGCTCTCAAAGACCTTCCCATCCTGCATAGGAAAGAATTTAAAATCCACGGTGGGCAGGTTGGAGACAATGCATCTGATATAAGCTATAGCAGCATTAGTAGACAGATTGACCAAGGATTGAAAGAAAATCACACTGAGAGCGAAATCATCAGGGCAGTGTTTCGAGTTAAAAAGCTTTCTACAGTCGCATCTGGGAGAGAAAAGTAGTACTGAACTGTTTCAGGAGCTGATGAACGCTAAACAGCACGAGCATGAAACACCACAGCAGTTTCTCTACAGAATTATGGGACTCAAGCAAAGGGTGATTTTCACCTCAAGAGACAGATTCAGATATTAAATATGAGACAAGAACAGCACAGAATGTTTTCCTTTGCACAGTCTATCAGGGCCTGAGTGAGAAACATGATGACGTAGGCGCGAGCTGCGGCCCCTTCTCTCGGACCCTACGATTACTGATGAGGCACTACTAAGACAAGTCACCAAAACCAAATGAGGAGAGTGAGAGAAAACGACGATTAGGGCGCAGCACTCGCCCAAAGGTAGCCCATGCACAGTATAGTGAAATTAACATCAATGAGGTGAGCAACATAGAGTGTAACTCTGACACCAGTGCTAAAGATGAGCTAATTCATCAGCTTAGCGCTCAGGTACAGGCCCTGGCTCAGGCAGTAAACTCCCTATAGTCAAATGCTCTAGCTGCAACAAAACCATCAACAGCTGAGCCCCAGCCCCCCTGCCTGTGTTCTAACAAACCGAGCAGACCAGTAAGAAAAGAGAAACCCCATGTCTGCCCTAACTGGATCACCCATAACCGAACTGACTGTACTCACTGTTTTGCTTGTGGGGAAGAGGGACATCGTGCGGTGGGATGCTTAAAAAGATCTAAGTCATCGGGAAACGCACCCCGGTCATGGCAGGGGGACAAGCTGTGACCGATGATGATGCTCAGTCCCACCCTGGCAACTACACAGCACAGATTAACCACAACATTGCTACCCCTCCTCATCCCCCATCAACCACACAGCGAGTAGCGATGGATGGGTTGAACTCACCTTTAACTTGCCTGGCAACGACGATCCAAGCCTCGCCCTCAGAGTGCCCTTCCTGGTCAGTCATGTGAGTCTCAAGAGACCAATCGTGGGTTTCAATGTAATCAAAGAGCTCATTCTCAGGCAGGAAAGTGGAATTGGAATCGTTACTATCATTGCCAAATTGCTACAAGATGCAGGTTAAAAATGATAAAGCTGAGGCAATTGTTAATTTTGTACAGACTCAGGAGCCCATCCATGACTGTGCACCAGTGAGAGTTGGTCGACATGAAGTCATCGTGCACCCTGGCCAGGTCGCCCACATCAAATGTAAGGTGCCTGCTGATTTTACCTCCCCAGTAGCGTTGTTTGAGGCAAATTATCCAGACCTGAAGCTAGAGCAGTTAGATCTGGGTGATGGTTTAGTTGAGGTTCACCAGACCAGACAACCTTATGTTCAGATCCTAGTGTGTAACCACACCCAGCAAAGCATTACACTGAATAACTTTACAGTGTTGGGCAGCATCCAGCCAATTGAAAATAATAGTGGATACAGACCAGACGGACAGCACTGTGGCCAATGATGTTACCTCACCTGCTTCAGTTGGAGGGGAAAACAAAGATTGTACAGAACAGCCAGCCCAGCTGTGGCATCCCCCTGTTGATTTAAGCCATTTAACTGATGAACAACAGGAAGTGGTGAAAGCAATGCTTTATGAGGAGTCAAATGCATTTGCTCGGGATGATAATGACATTGGGCGTGTTCCCAGCCTCCAAATGAGCATAACTCTGAAAGATGACATTCCAGTGCAACAATCCTATGCATCAGTCCCCAAGCCTCTCTTCAAAGAGGTCAAGGAGTATATCCAGGACTTGCTGGCAAAGAAGTGGATTGTAAAATCAAAATCCCTGTACTCAGCCCCAGTGGTTTGTGTCCATAAGAAGGATGGGAGCTTGAGACTGTGTATTGATTACAGGCTCCTGAACCAGAAGACGGTCCCAGACAGACATCCCCTACCCCGTCTTCTTGATACGCTGGGCGGATACCGCTGGTTCTCAATTTTGGATCAGGGCAAAGCCTATCATCAAGGGTTCATTGCAGAGGGGTCGCGGCACTTGACTGCATTCATTACTCCGTGGGGTTTATATGAATGGGTGCGCATCCCCTTCGGGCTTTCAAATGCACCAGCTGCATTTCAGAGGAGCATGGAGGAAATGCTCAACTCCTTGCGGGATGAGTACTGCATCCCATATTTAGACGATGTCCTCTGTTATGCTAAGACATTTACAGACCACGTTGATGTATTGAGACATGTTTTGCCACGCTGTGAAGCTTAGACCAACCAAGTGTGAGCTCTTCAGGAGGGAGGTCCATTATGTGGGGAGGTTGGTCTCTGCTGAGGGGGTTCGGGTTGACCCCAAGGATTTGGAGGCTATTCAGGCTTTGAGAGGTAAAACCCCCAGCACTGTGGGAGAGGTTCGCAAGCTTCTAGGATTCCTCAGTAACTACCAGACTTACATACAAGACTTCTCTAGAGTTGCCAAGCCAATGTATGAGCTCTTGCAGACCAAGAACATTGCCACAGCGATTTCTCAGCCCAGGCAGAAGAAGGGTAAAGGGGCTGAAGAGCACCAAAAGGCCCTAGATCAGCTCATGGATATCCTGTCCAACCCACCAGTGCTTGGGTATCCTGACTTTGCCCTCCCCTTCGTGCTACATACCGATGCGTCAGCGCAGGGACTTGGTGCTGTACTATACCAACGCCAGGGGGAGAAGCTTCGAGTGATTGGCTACGGGTCCAGAACACTGAGGCCTGCAGAACAAAATTACAATCTTCACTCAGGCAAACTTGAATTTCTGGCATTAAAGTGGGCCATAAGTGAGACATTTCGAGATTATCTGTTCTATGCACCCCACTTTACAGTGTATACAGACAACAATCCGTTGACTTATGTAATGAGCACTGCCAAGCTCAATGCTGTTGGCCACCGCTGGGTGGGTGAGCTTGCTGACTTCCGTTTTGAGATAAAGTACAGGCCAGGGAAGGCGAATATTGATGCAGACACCTTGTCTAGGTTACCATTAGACATTGACAGCTATGCGGACTCATGCACCGAGGAGTTGTCCACAGACACCGTTTTGGCATCATGGGAAGGCTGCCAGGTTGCTAAGCAACGAGACATTGCCTATGTAGCGGTCATGAATCTGTCACAGAATAGCTCAACCTTCCAGCCACCGGAGCTGCTTCTAACCTTAAGCCATGATGAGCTAATGAAATCTCAGCGAGATGACCCTGTTCTCAGCCAAGTCATTAGACTGAAAGAAACAAGCAATATGCTGACTGGTGAGATGAGAAGGGGGGTTACTGGTCTGGCCAGGAAACTCCTGCATGAGTGGGACAAACTCCATTTCAAAGATGGCCTGCTATACAGGAAAAGTGGCCAGCGGAGTCAACTTGTCCTGCCTGACCAATATCGATCTATGGTCCTGAAACACCTTCATAACGACATGGGTCACATGGGGACGGAGAGGGTACTGGGCCTAGCTCGAGACAGGTTTTATTGGCCATACATGAAACGGGATGTGGAAGCTTATGTGACAAGAAGATGTCCTTGCATTAAGCAGAAAAAGCTTAAGCTTGTGTCTATTGATTACTTCCACTTGGAGACTAGCAAGGGAGGCTTTGAGTACATTCTGGTGGTTGTAGATCATTTTACAAGATTTGCACAAGCCTACGCAACCAGAAATAAAGCGGGGAAGACTGCTGCAGAGAAGCTCTTTGACGATTTCATCCCATGGTTCGGCTACCCCTGGAAGTTACATCATGACCAAGGGAGAGAATTTGAGAACGACTTGTTTAGAACTTTACAACAGCTCAGTGGAATGAGTCATTCAAGGACCACCCCATACCATCCGCAGGAAAAATGGAAAGACCACCACAAGTCATTCATGCCTACAATTGTACTAGGCATGAAGCAACTGGGTTTTCACCCTTTTATCTGATGTATGGCCGTCGCCCAGATCTGCCTGTGGACATGATATTTGGCTTAGGCGATGAGGAGGAAGCCATTTCTCCAAGAGGCTACGCAGAGAAGTGGGCTGCTAGAATGAAGGAGGCCTATAGGCTTGCTTCTGAGAATAGCCAACAGTCAAGTTGTAGAGGGAAGAGGTACTACGATCGCCATGTAAAGGGTGTTATCCTGGAACCGGGCGACTGCGTCTTGGTGCGCAACCTGACTGAAAGAGGGGGGCCAGGTAAGCTGAGAGCTTACTGGGAGGATAAAGTCCATGTTGTGAAAGAGAGGATTGCTGATGGACCTGTTTATAAAGTGCCCCCAGAAACAGGTGGAAACAGAGTACGAACACTGCACCGCAACCTGCTCCACTTGGTCAATGAATTGCCAATAGGCTTGCCTCAACCACCACAAAACCCCCCGGCTGGAATAAAAAGGGACTTGCCAAGAGGCTTATCTGCACCACCAGTTAAATCACTGCGACAGAGAACAAAGAACGGGCAGCCAAACGCAAAAGAAAGGGATGGGTGTGACGCAAGCAGTGACTCTGATGACAATGAACCACATTATTGGCTGAGGATGCCTGTTCAGGGAGAACTGGAGAATCCACCAGTTCAGCACACAGAGCCTCAGAGACGGAGACATTTTAATCCAGTGATGGAGAAATTTGAACAGACCCAACCACTTATACCTGAAAAGCTAGACAGGGCTGTAGACGTCAGGGGAAGGGAGAGCGTGCCTGATGTCGAAGGGGAAGAAATTGGGCACAGGATGCTAGGGGAGGAAGAAGCACAGGAGGAGCACTTATTGGTGGACCTGCAGAAAGTGAACGAGAAAATATGATGCGGCAAGGTAATGGGCGGGTGACCCCTCAACTAGTCAGTGAACAGCCCAACAGCGATCAGGCTACTCCACCACAAACTCGGAGGTCCACGCGTGAAAGAAAACCTACTCAGATGTTCACTTACGAGTCCTTAGGCCAACCCTCCTACCAACCACAAGCAAGCTGTAACTCGATGATGGTTTATGGTCTGCCAACAATGTCAACCTGGGAGATGCAGGCACATCATATGGCTTACCACACACCTTTCAAAGTGCCTTGCCTCACACCTTGCCAAGCTCTACCATACACCCCTGCCGTGCAGTTCACAACCCCACTATTTGTTTACTGAGATGCACATACACACACACACACACACACACACACACACACATATCCACAGCCATATATATATATCCCGGGGGTATTACATGGTACTGAATGCTGAAAGTTAAAGAGGTTAAGGAGTTTTGAAATGTCTGGAGCTATTTTTATTTTGTCAGGGAGCGTGTGACGAACATAAAAATGTATAGTCACGTTTATGTAATTTTATTTACTTTATTCTGGAAGATGTATTTTTCTTTAAAGGAAAACAACATACTAATATGGACTGTAATGGCCAATGTTTATCTGTCAAGTGCAATGACATGATGGTTTTAGTGTTGCCAGCAGGCGGCAGTGTGGGGCTTTTCTCACGCTGCGAATGCTTCTTGAGAACGTGCGTTTGTTGACTTCTTCATTCTATCAAGCGGAGCTGCACTGCCAACAAGAACTGTCACCTGTCTCATCTTTTCTCCTGTTTTTACAGGATTCTTATCTGTGTACAGGTGATCCATTTGGGACCTGTTACATTAGCTCAGGCTAAATCCATGGTTTTGTTTGTACAAAGACGTCAGAGAAGGGGGAGGTGGTCTGAAAGAACTTCTTGTTGAGGCTGACCTGTGAAAGATGGCTGCTGATATAAACATCAGCTTGTGGAAGCCGTCTTTAGTCAAAGGCTGTTTATGTTCAGGTCACTGAGCATATTAGTGAACAGTGAGTTGATGTGAAGGCAGAACACACGTTACCATCTTATTAACCCTGCACAGTGTGAACACAAAGACTGCACCTTGAATGATGTTGACCTTTGCACTCTGTAGGAGGTTCTTATGGCCGAGTCCTGGGAGAAGACCACTACAACTTGAAGTGCTTCCAGCAGACAGGAGGCCGCCGCTCGTAGTGCTACTGGAAGCCCCCCACAGCTGGCAGCATTCCACGTGGATTCCAGGTAAGACTTCACAGAGACACATAGAAGGGCCTAACGAGGAACACATCTGAACTGAGCCTGAGCCTAAAGTTCCTGAACAGTAATTCAAGGGGGCCAGCCCAGGTGTCTTCTTTGTTTGCTGTGTTGAGTTGTGGAGCTCTGCTTGTTCCTTTGACTTGTATTGTTTCTCCATGTTCTTGACTCAGCTTAAACCCCCACAATCCTTTGCTCTTGGAGCCGGTTCATTACTGTATGGTGGTCAGTGTGAGTCTGTATTGTGTCAGCTGCTTCTGTGGTTTACTTCCTGTCCTCCTATGAGGACCTGGATGTTACACAGTGATGTTTCTCTGCCTCCCAGCTGTCCACTCCTTTCATTCACAGCTCCATTCCACTTGGTGTCTCACATGCATCAGTAATGACAGAGAATAGATAGAGAAGGTCTTCCTGGTTGAACTTTGGACAAAGTCCACAGTGTCAGCTGCTCACTGTGTCCCTCGTCAAACGTTGAGTCTGACAGTTTGTGTTTCAGAGACATGTTGTCCAGTACTCGGATCACGAGTAGTAGTCATAGTTTTCCATAGATACGGCTGCAGCTAGTGGCTACCTGCTTTGGCCTGCTACAGTTTCATTGCTTGAGTCCGCAATGTCCATAATTATGCGTAATTTTAAGTCAGAAGAAAATTAAAATGAGTTATAAATAAAAATCACCCCTGTACAATTGACACTAGAAGGGAACTTATCATCTGAGACCAGAGTGTTTTTTTGTACCAGGCTGTAAACATGTTCATTTCTGCTGTGAAGTTTTAACTACTATGGGAAAGGACTCGCTGCTGGAGCCAGCCCCCAGCGGTCACGGTGTGAATTACAAGTTTTGAACCTTCTGCATGGGCTTCAAGTCTGAGCCCCGAAGGTTGCCGCTTGGTATATACACACACACTTCTGACCATGTCTGTGCACAGTATCTAATGGTAGAATAGTCAACCTGCAAACAGGAAGTAATCAGAGGGTCACAACACGTGTCAACCGATCAGACACACAATGAGTTTAGCTACATGAACAAAAAGGGGCTTCCAACTCATCTGTGATGCAAACATGTTTTGTGGAATGCTGCTGCGGTGGCCTGGTAAATCACACGACTCTTTCATTGTGCATTGGTGAGTGTTAAATGTTGAAATACGTTCTCTGACCTTTGTGTAGTTCACTAAAGCACCTCTTCTCTGTAGGTGATCGGGTTATCCACTGAAGCCATGACTAACGACCCCTGTGTCCAACTCAGGGACACGTCAGCAGCAGCACTACAACCGGGGCCATGCACGCTCCAGAAGCACTGTTGAGGGCACAATAGGCCTGCTGAAAGGTCGGTGGCTGTGTCTGTCCAGCACGGGGGTTCACTGCAGTATTGATCCAAAAAGGTGTGCAATATCATATCGTGTGTTGTGTGCTACACAGCCTGGCGATCAGACGGGGAGTCCCTCTGCAGGAACCCAGACCAAAGCTGAGCCTCTAACACCTCTGAATGCTGCTGCCATTCAAAGAAGAGAGATGCTCATACAGAGATGTGAAGTAAGTCCCTTTGTTCTCCCTTTGAAAGGTGAGATCCATTACACGTGATGTGCTGCACAGTAGGAAAAACATCTTTCTCCACATCAGCTCCCATTTGTACATGTATTTGAGTGTTTGTGCTGCAGCCATTTGTTTGATTCATTAACTTGCTGTAACACATCAGTCATCTTGGTGAGCTGATCCTTTACGTCATTTGCGGCCTTGGTTGTGTCTTGTTGGGTCTGCAGCACTGCCTCGGTCAGCACGACACACAGCATGCACCACGACACACAGCATGGGGTCTGGATGGTCCCGGCTCCTCCAGCTCCTCCTGGGTGTCCGCTGGATTGGCTGGAATGTAGGAAGCATCATTACATGTTTTCACGCTGTGGTTTTGTTGTATTCAATACTTTTGGTCATATGAGAAACATGTAGAAAACACCTGCACCTGTACGTGAGTGTTTGAACACACAACGGCAAAGTGTGGTTCTTTTACCTGCCAGGTCCTTATTGTTAATAAGAACATGGTCTTAATGACCTACCTGGTAATATGAGGGATGAACAGACAAATAAGTACATGATTAAACCTGCAGTGTGTGATGGTCCGGCTGGTTCTGCTGCGAGAGCATCGCTGTCTCCATATGATGATGACAGAGTGGTGTTGCTGATTATAGTAGCAATCTGGTCCTCTGTGGTGAAAGTGTGCAGTGTGTTTGTCCTCCTCTGGTTGTAGTTATTTGGTCAGTGTGTTCTGTGGTCTGTTTTCTGGCTTGAGGTTTGATGTCACACTTCTTCTAAACTTCATGCAGTGATCGCTCCTCTGGGCGCTCTGAGTCACTGCTGATGTTACTCTCTGCCAGGCAGTGTTCCTTCTTTGCTGGTTACAGCGACAGACAGTGACCCAAACAATATGTCTTTACTGGCCTCCACCTCATTTAGCAGCACCTCCACTTCCGTCTCTGAGAAGTTCCTCTTTCTTCTTGTTGCCATGATCAGCAGGGACACACAGACACCCCACATGCTTCATGAATGGACGTGTTCATACCATATATGGGTAATTGGAGGCGTTTCTGAATGAACAAGCATGTAATTAAGAACAAGTGGGATTTATCAACACTGATAACTTACTGATGTGTGTGTGACCAGTGTACACACAGATGATAAATACCAGGTGTATTTTAGAGTTTGACAGACACACACATGTACATGTTGTTCTTAACGCAGAATATACACACTGTGGATGAATGAGGCTCCAGGTCCAGAGTCTTCTTCCCTCTGGTGGGACAATGTACACATTTAGGACACACAGGCTTTAAGAGTCATGATGGAAGTCTCCAGCTACAATATGAACTCCTCCAGGATGGGACCTCTGCAGCTGTGCTAGTGTGGATCTCTGTGTTGTGTTTCATCATGTGTGACACACTCTCACACTCAGTTTATTCTGACAGCTGACAGCTAGGTGGAGTCAGATTCAGTGTAATGATAACTTGACCTGATGCTAAATGATTATTTAGCATCAGGTGGAACGTAGACAGCAGGGATACTCAATGAAGGGACGGCACATACCTGTCAGTACCTCCATGTTCAGATGGCAGCATGTCTGAATGATCCTGAATTTGTGCTTCAGTCATCATGAACACAAAGAACCTCCACCTCTGTTTTTACCAGAGTCTGTCACTGCTTCTGCTGTGAGCATGAAACATTATCACTCACTGAATCATTTGCTGCACAGCTGAACTCCTCCAGAGAGTGTTGATCAGCTGTAACCACAGTGACTCTGATCAAACAGGAACCATCAGAATCCATCTGATATGAAGGTCTGTGGTTTGAATCCCACTTCCCTCCTCTTTGAAGAGGAGTCAGATATCTGTGTTCAGGTTTTTGTACAGCCTCTTCTACACTTTGTATCACTGTGTTTCTAGAGCACAGTATTAGAGAGCTGTGTCTGCCAGCCTCACACCTCTGATGGTCAGTTCAGTTGATGTGGACGTTGTTTTGGATCCATGTCTTTTATCTGGAATATGCTGTCTACCACTTTCCGACTTTGCTCCTTTCCAGAGTATAAACTGAGGAGCCTGAAGGTCAGAATGATGTCTGTACCAGTAGAGGAGAGGGTAATAAGATGTTGTCTGATATGTACATGAGAGTGTGACGTTTTGTCCCTCTGTCCCGCTGACTTGTCTTTGTCCAGCAGAGATTGTGTCTCCAGCTGTCAGTCCTGGAAAAAGTAGAGAACATGAAGCCATTAGACTAACATTGTCCATGAGGCTGAGAGGAGAAGACAGTGGAAAATGTCTCCTGTCTTACTGTGTGGACACAAAGAGCTCAGCTTGATGACAAAGACAGATGATTGCATGTGTCCAACATGGACATTTGTAAGTGCCAAAGACAAATGTCCAGTTGTAGAACAGCAGGCAGACATCTTTGATCCAGCTGCTCATAAACTCACTCACTCACCAAAGAATGTCATTGGATGAGCTGAAGTTCAGTGGGCGGGGCCAATCACCTCTTGCTGTTATTGTTTCAGTTCAGCTCAGCCAATGAAATTCTTTAATGCTTCCACAGCGGCTCTGTCTCTGTCTCTGATCTTTACTGCTTCATGTCTCTGTTGTCTTTGTCCTCAGTCCAATGACTGAAACATCAGTGGTTGAACAGTGTGTGAGTCCCTCTAGTGGATGTTGTGGAGTATTGTGTTGTCTTTGCTCCAAAGGTTTTTGTACAGAGTTGAGCTGTTTCCTGTCACTGTGGGCCTCACAGCACAGTAGTACACAGCAGAGTCTGTCACTGCAGCAGAGGACATCTGCAGGTCTACTCGTCTCTGTGTCTTGTTGATGTGAGCTGAGAAGTCAGAACCACTTGGATGAATGGATCCTCCCTCTGTGATGGAGAGCAGGAACTCTGGTCTGGACCTCTGGTACTGTCTGTACCACTGGATACTGTAGATAGCTCCGTCATATTCACAGCTCAGCTTCATGTTTCCTCCGTCTGCAGCAGCTTGTTCAGCACTTTGTGGTTTGATGCTGTTCATGGAGCCCAGAGCTGCAAAATGAGACCTTCATGTCAGTGTGTGTGAGAGGTTCAAACATCACTGCAGCCTCTTCACTGTGTCCTTCATGTCTGATTATCTGAAGATGCACTCACAGCAAACAAACATCTGTTCAAGCATGGACACTGTGAGCTGCAGCAGATGGAGCTGCAGCTATGACAGCAGCAAACATCCTGTCAGTGCAGTGGCTTCAATGAGACTTCATCTGTGTTCAAAGACTCACCTACAAACTGAAGCACAACACACACAAGCTGCTGATACAACATGGCTCTGCAGGAGGATGAAGCAGACTAGAGAGCCTCTGCTCTGCACCAAGCTGACTCTGCTCTGAGTTCATCACACAGGAGTAACCTCATTGGTTGATGTAAACATCAGTGGGCGGAGCCAGAGACAAAGCTGTTTACAGGTTGTTTGGCTGCCAAAGTTCACTTCAGTCAGACTTTCTTCTGTTTGCTGACTGTCAGACTGGTGACGGGTGAAAGATTTTATTTTGCATGGTGTTAATTTGTAGTGTGGGTCCACATATCTAGAAGTGTGTCCCTAACATGAAGCATTCATTTTTGTGGTTATTACTCTATACATACTACTTTAATGTGTTTTTATGAGTGTTTATGTGTTAGTAAGTTTTATAGAAGATCAAAATAAGACAGGTACACTGAAGTATTGAGAAGTGTGGAGTTTCCTTCTTCTCATAGACTTTGTAATTCACTCCCTCTGTCAGTTGTTTTCTGCTCTTTGGAGACGGCTCTGGTTGATATCCAGCTAAGGTTGTAAATCCAGATCTTGACAGAAAGAATGTGTTCATCTCCAAGACCCCATTTTACGACCCGCCCCTCCTGTGAGTTTGTCTTCCTGGTCACCTCCAGATCTGACCCACAGCCAATGAGATGTCAGGACTTGAAGTTATTTACATGGGGGAAGAGGTGTAAGCTTTTATGGCGCGTCATGAATTCACTCGTATGGGAAAGTGATCATTGTCGTGGAGAACTTATCTTCAACAGGTTTATGATTAACCAAAGGGGACCCCCTGCTATTTCCTTCCTGTTCTCTCCTGACTCTCAGGTTTAACCAGTACCAAATAAGGTAAATTGAACGGCAGCTGAGCTGACCCCATTGGGGCTGGAGTAAGGGAGCACATGTCATTTTATGGTTTTTGAGATAGGATAAAAGGTGTTTGTAAAGGAGGAGTAAGTTGTCCTCCTGTCTTGATGCTGGGCAACCACAGAGATCTCTGTTTGTGTGACTCAGAATTTGCTTCTTCATTGTTAGGATAAATTGTAATTTAGAGACCAGATATTGTCCACTTTTTCTTAAACAAAGAACCTGGGAAGATGAACAAAAGGATCAAAAGGTCATTCTCAAATACTGGATATGTGCAAGGAGCCCTCAGGGTACATGCTGTGCTGTGAAGGTTTGGGCACTAAAGTTAAATCTGGATGTACAATAAACTTTAAAACAACATCAGAGCAGTGTGAAAGTTGAGGCACCCGATCAATACAATGATGAACTAATTATCAGTGAAAGTGACTTGGTGTGACAGGTTTCTTTACAAAATAACTCCTTATACTTCTTCATGGCTGCCATCTCTTCATATGCACCAAGCCACACATGTGACAGCCAGTCCAGTGTTTCCCACAGACCAGTTGGCAATGTGTGGTGGCACCTTGGCGCCGGTGTCACATCAGTCGGTGGAGTCAGTCGTCGGGGTTTATAAAGGTTAAACATACACCTGTGTGCTTATCTATGACAGTTTTTAAAGCTACAAGAAGCCTTTTGAATTGATTCAGTTCAATCTTAAGGTTTCCACATTCTGATCATTCATGTAGAGCAGGGGTGTCCAAACTTTTTTCAGGGAGAGCCAGATTCCATAATGCGAAAGTCTTCGAGGGCCAGCAGTCCCCGATGTCATTATTTTTAAAAACAATAAAAAATGTGTATGCTATTTTGTAACATATTACACAGCAAACAAAATAACATCTTACCATTCAGGTGACAGATCAGTATATGTTATCTGAATTTACAGCATAAATTTAAAACTTTCAGAAACTGTGTGGTTGTGATAACAGAGCAACAGGCAAGATATTGACTCTACTGTGAAGGTGAGATCTGATCATATGTGGCAGGTCTGGTTTAGGAGCAGCAGACATCAGTAAAATGTCAGGTAGACCAGGTGGGAGTCATTTAGTGCTGATCTCAAAGGGTCTGTAATTTAATGTTTACACAGGTTTGCAGTGCATGGCAACGAGATGTAAAAACGTGATGACGTGCCTTACGACAGATGCGTACTGAATGACGTAGTCTTTTTGAGAGAAGTGCCATGTCTCTACAGCTGACAGTTTAACAACAGACAACGTTAACAAGCAAAGACGGACTGCTCTGCTGCTCCAATAAAACATCACAGTTTATAACAGACAGTCTGCTCACACCACACAAACTAATTCATGATTTACAAATGTTCGCATTTCTGGAGAGTTGCTTTTATCCAGCCACCGGTAAAATGCCCGAGGCCAGGACGCAGCCTCCCCGTGCAGCAGGGAGCAACGAGCGTCCCTCTCCCTCTCCATCATGTCACTTTAACTCCTCTAATGCCTCTAGCATCGCTCCCTGCTGCCCGGTGTGGGCAGGAGCGGGCAGCAGGGAGCGACACGATGCACAGGGAGAGGGACGCTCCGCTCCACTCCCCTGCGCTCCTGGAGCCCCCCAGTACTCCGGCACGTTCCCCAGAGAGGGACGCTCAATGCTGCACAGGGAGGTTTCTCTCTGGTGGGCAGCCCGCTCCCATGCACCCTGTCCATGAATTCTAATAGGGCTTCTATACTACAACTAATAATAACAATATTTCGTGCGCACGTTATACATAATTCGTGGCCACAATTTATTTCTTTTTGACCATGTCACAGAGGGGCTCCGTAGTTTTGGAGAACTTCACTTGTACAGTACAGACGCTCTCTTATAGCTGGCTGTATGCAGAAGCATGTTTAGTCTCGCAGTGAATTGTGTCGAAGTGCTGAACCGGTGTTGTGCACCTTCGGAGCCCTCTGCGTAGCTGGAACCAAGCCCGGCAGCACCGCGTGACGCACCACGATGCAGACAGAGAGAGATAATGTTCTTCTCAGAGAATCATGATGCAAACATTAAACAATAAGTTAAAAACAAAAACAAGAATTGCCTGTTGATTTTGTATGATTTACTCTGTTTGGCTGTGTTAGGTGAAAGATTTTATTTTGTATGATGTTGTTATGTGGTGTGGGTCCACATATCTAGAAGTGTGTCCCTAACATGAAGTTTTCATTACTTTATGCATATTACTGTAATGTGTTTTACAAGTACTTATGTGTTAAGTAAGTTTTACAGAAGATCAAAGGAAGACAGGTATACTGAATATATTGAGAAGTGTGTAATTTCCCTACTTCTCATAGACTTTTGTATTTCATTTCCTCTGTTAGCTGTTGTCTGCTCTTTGGAGACAGCTCTGGTTGATATCAAGCTAAGGTTGTAAATCCAGATCTTGATTGAAAGGATGTGTTCATCCCCATGACCCCAATTTACGACCCGTCCCTCCTGTGAGTTTGTCTTCCTCGTCACCTTCAGATCTGACCCACAGCCTATGAGATGTTAGGACCTAAAGTGAACTTACATGGGGGAAGAGGTGTAAGCTTTCGTATGGGACAGTGATCATTCTCGTGGAGAACTTATCTTCAACTTAGGTTTACGACTGACAAAAGGGGACCCCCTGCTATTTCCTTTCTGTTTTCTCCTGACTCTCAGGTTTAACCATTACCAAATAAGGTAAACTAAATATCAGTTGAGCTGGCCCTATTGGTGCAGAGTTGGGGAAGGACATGATTTTATGGGATCTCAAGATAGGATAAAAGGTGTTTGTAAGGTATGCATTTTGTTCTCTGGCTGTGAGGCCAGACAACCACAGAGATCTCTGTTTGTGTGACCCAGAATTTGCTTCTTTACTGTTAGAATAAATTGTCATTTTGAGACCAGATATTGTCAACTTCTTAATCAAAGAACCGGGAAAGATGAATGAAAGGATCCAGAAGATGTTTATGTCCGTAACAGCTGGCGGGCCAAAAATAACACATTTTAAGACAGAAGCCGCGGGCCATAGAAAATCCGACCGCGGGCCGTAGTTTGGACACCCCTGATTTAGAGTCTATACACTGGGTCCTATCACAGCAGAGAGTGTGACAGTGTGTGAGTCCCTCTAGTGGATGTTGTGGAGTATTGTGTTGTCTTTGCTCCAAAGGTTTTTGTACAGAGTTGAGCTGTTTCCTGTCACTGTGGGCCTCACAGCACAGTAGTACACAGCAGAGTCTGTCACTGCAGCAGAGGACATCTGCATGTGGATTTGGCGTTTGTTGCTCGCTGTAATTGACAGTCCTGGAACTGGATCCTTTAACTTTTCACCAGATCCCAAATGAGAGATCAGTAACTCTGGAGGTTTTCCTGCATATTGTCGATACCAGTAAAACTCATCAGTACCAGCAGCATCTCTGTCATAAGTGTAGGTCAGAGTCAGAGCGCTGCCTTCTAAAGTGGACTGCTGAGTCTGGACTGCAGTGAGTTGTTGACAGCTGACACCTAAAGGAAGAGATAACATGTTGTCAAAAACAGAAGCCCCTTCAGAGAACATTAGAACTGAAGTGTTTCTGCTGAATCTTACGTACCTCTGAGAACAGACAGCAACAGCAGAGAAAGTAGAAAACAGTCCAATGACAGCATGTTGAAGAAAGAGAATGTTTCTGCTTTGTGGATTGAACTCTGCTGAATCTGGAAGTTTCTCTCTCTTCTATAGTTCAGTCCCAGCTCAGCTCCTCCCTCAGTGTCTCCATCTCCTCTTTGTTCTGTCTCTTGTCTAGTTCCTCTTCCTCCTGGTTAACAGACTGCTAGCAGCACTCTGACTCTCTGTGAGGACCTTACATGTCATAAACCAGCTGACACACAAACAGCTTGTTGACTGTATTCTGTTATTTGACAAACTAAAGATGTTTTTGGGTGCTTTGGGTGCTTGCAGATCCTTGAGGTCTCTTCCTGGTCCTCTGTCAGGACCAGCAGCCTCCTTGAGGTCCCTGATCTAAACACTGGTGTCACCTCATGAACAGCCAGAGTCTGACAGCCTGCGTGTGTTCAGTGCTGTTGTCCATGAAGTGGTCCTTGATTCTTCTCTTGGAGACCTGTTGGACATCTGTCATGTCTCGTGTTAGGACAGGTCTTGCAGTGCTGTTCAGGAAGCTGTCTCCTGACCTGAAGGAAATGTCATGTGATGTGAGCATAAAGAGGACTTCAGTGATCAGGTTTGTGGTCAGGGTGGACCTGGATGTGGCTGTTAGAATAAAATCAAATGCCTTTTATACACATGTACAATGAGATTAAAGCCGTCACCCATTGCAGTGTAAAAAGAGAAAAGACATTTACAATGTAAAAACATAGAAGTTGGTGCACAGTCCTGAATATATAAGATATGATCTATATACAGTATTCAGTATGAGGATATTGCACATGTTATATGTTGTGAACTTATAGAAATATTGCAAATGTTGTGTATTGTCCATCTGCATATGTAATATAGTACATTAAAATCCGTGCATGTGGGAGTTCAGGGTGGTTACAGCTTTTGGAAAGAAGCTGTTTGTGAATCTGTTTTGGTCCTGATGCACCTGTAGCGCCTCCCAGAGGGTAGCAGGGCACACAGATCAGAACCAGGGTGGGAGGTGTTCTTGATGATGTTTTTGGCTCTGCTGAGGCAGCGGGAGGTGTAAATGTCCATCAGGGAGGGGACATGGCAGCTGATGATCTTCTGTGCTGTCTTAACAACTCTGTCTAATCTCTCCCTGTCTGCTACAGTGGAGCTGCCGCACCAAACTGTGATGCAGTATGTCAGCAGGCTTGCAATGGATGAGCGGTAGAAGGTCAGCAGCAGGGCGGGTTTAGGTTGTGTTTCCTGAGGACTCTCAGGAAGTGTAGGTGCTGCTGAGCCTCCTTGATGATTGAGGTGATGTTCTCTGACCAGGAGATGTCCGCTGAGATGAGGACGCCAAGAAAGCTGATGGTGTGGACCCTCTCCACACACTCTCCGTTGATGTAAAGGGGGGCAGGTACAAGGTCTGACAGTGATGGAACTATAACAGAGAACCCAGAGAACTGACAGAGTGTGTGAGTCCCTCTAGTGGATGTTGTGGAGTATTGTTGTGGAGTATTGTGTTGTCTTTGCTCCAAAGGTTTTTGTACAGAGTTGAGCTGTTTCCTGTCACTGTGGGCTGCAGAGCACAGTAGTACACAGCAGAGTCAGACAGCTGAAGCTTCTGGATCTTCAGAGGAGCTGACTTATTCTGGATGTCTGTATGAAATCTGTCGTCCTGGAAGTCTGGAGCTTTATCTGCTGGTCCAGTTCCATACTTCTTCAGCATGTACTTTGGGTAACTGTTCACTTCTTGTTTGTACCAGAACAGTTTTGGGAATGCATCACTGGTCTTAAAGGAGCATCCAAGTGTGACAGTGTCTCCTTCAGCAGCAGTGACATCTCCCTCTTGCTGGGTCACTGAGTCTTGTCCTTTACACTCTGGGGAAGAAGAGGAGATGCAGAGGAAGAGATGGATCAATAAAGATGATTGATGAAAGCAGAACAATCAGCAGCTGCTCTCTTCACTGTCAGTGAGTTGATGACAGCTGCCAGCTACATGCAGAGAGAAGTCTGTCAGTTGATGGTCTAACAGTTGTTGTCAGTGAGTCTCTGTCATGTTCAGTATGTCACCTACCTCTTATTGTGAGCAGAAACAAAGCTGCAGACAGCCTGAAGCTCACTGACAGCATCTTAAAGACAGTCTGTCTGTTGTTTGGATCCAACTCTGTCAAAGTGGCTCTTTTCTGGACTTGAGTCAGAGTTTAGCTCCTCCCTCAGTCCTCTCCTGCTTCCTGTCACATCTCTGACAGACACAGTGTCTGTGCTGCTGCTGAGAATGCATGGGGTAAAGTGGCTGGTGCACAGAGTGTTTTTTTTTTGGGGGGGGGGGGGGGGGGGGGGGGGGGTTGTCAGGGTTCTTTTGTAGGGGGTAGAGAAGTGAAGGGGGCCATCTTGACGTGTCTCATGACTAACCCTTCAAAGCACTTCATGATGATGGGTGTGAGTGCTACTGGACCGTGGTCATTGAAGCAGGCTGGTGTGGACTTGTTTGGCACGGGGATGATCGTGGTGGCCTTGAAGCAGGTGGGGACAACAGCCTGGCTCAGTGAGATGTTCAAGAATCAAGAATCTTTGTTGTCACTATGAAGGCACAATGAAAGTTTCTTCAGCAGCTCTTGGCTTAGGCACACAATTGGACATGGAATAAAAAAGAGACATGCTTAAAATATACCTAAATAAATATAAAGTACAATAAGAACAGAAAGAGTAAAACAGTGCAAATTAAATTTGTAACGGGACCAGTATGAATATATTGTACAAACTGCAGTGTATTAATGTTCAAAAGTACAGTCTGTCTGTGTGCAGAGGTTTATTGCTCAGTCTTTGGGTGAACGTGTGCATGGACCAAGACAGGTCAGATGTGATGGATGCTCAGGAATGTGATGTTGTCCACCCGCTCCACCTCCTCCCCATGAATGAGGGATGTGTTTCAGTGTCAGCTTGTCGACCGGTTCTCCCTGTAGGCGAACTGATGTCTGTCCAGAGTAGCAGAAATGCCGTCCTTGATGTGGCTTAAGACGATCCTCTCAAAGCACTTCATGATTACTGGTGTCAGAGCAACAGGGCGGTAGTCATTGAGGCAGATTTATTTGGCACAGGCACAATGATGGAGGCACACAGGAACTGAAGCGAGCTGCAGGGACAGGTTGAAAATGTCCAGAAAAACACCAGCTAGCTGATGCGCACAGTTTCAGGACCCGACCTAACACCTTATCCGGTCTTGCAGCTTTGTTGGTGCTGATCCTCCTTAGAGTGGAGCTTATTTGGTGATGCATTTTACTCTGAATCAACAATAGCTGTGTCCCAAGGCTCTGCATCCTCCAAAGGATGTGGTCTCTGGATGTCTTTGCTTTATAGATGTCAAAGGTCACAACATCTTAAATGGTCAGTCTCATTTGTAGAAGACTCCTTGGTGACCATGATGTGCTGCTGCTGTCAGCTACAACTTCAAGTTGATATTTAACCTCACAAACTGCACTCTTTGGCTTTTAGGGGTCAGTTAGTGGATGATGCTGTAAGAATGATCCATATCTGAGCAGCACACCATGAATAAGAGGACATGACAACCTGAGAACACATGATGTGTCCTTCATTGTCAGGACAAAGACGTCCTTTGATTCATGACCAGCTATCAAAGGCCAGATATTCAAGTAGATGTCTGGCCTTAGAATGTGTGAAAACACCCTCAGATTCAGATATAAGAGAAACCAGACTGGTCCAGTCCCACAGAGGCCGATCAGATTTTAAAGAAAGATGTGACCAACTGTGGCTGCACTGAAACACAAGGACACTTTGTGTAGATCAGCTCTGACTCAAAGATCTGGATGGATGTTTTGGTGACATGATGTTGGTTTTACTGCTCAAAATACTGATCCTAGAATGTATCTAAAACTCATTTCTTGAATGCACACTTTGTTAAAACTGTCTTTTAGTTCTCCACTGACTGCAGATAACAGAGGAGAGAAGGTGAAGGTCACACTGAACAAAGGAGGAAGCAGCTGGAGCTGTGACAGTGTGTGAGTCCCTCTAGTGGATGTTGTGGAGTATTGTGTTGTCTTTGCTCCAAAGGTTTTTGTACAGAGTTGAGCTTTTTCCTGTCACTGTGGGCCTCACAGCACAGTAGTACACAGCAGAGTCTGTCACTGCAGCAGAGGACATCTGCAGATGAAAGTCCTTTGTGTTTGTGTCATGTCTCACAGACAGCCTTCCTGTTTGCTCTGAATATTCCATAATGAGAAACTGTGGAGATGAACTGGACTTCTGTTGGTACCAGTAGAGGTTCTGAACAGATCCTGAATAGTTGCAGGAGAGAGTCAGAGTGTCTCCTTCCAAAGCCGTCACTTCATCTTTAAATGGTGTCAGTAAATCCTCAGAGGAGCCTGAAAACAACAAAGATATATTCAGCATGACATTTGGATTGTATTCTGGATCTTTAACTTAGTTCAGGAGTTTCAGAGTTCATCAGTTCAAACAACATCAGAATGTTGTCATGTCTATCGGCTCCTTTTCCATCTGGATCCATCTTTGGATGACTTACCAGTTTGAAAGGAGACCATCATCATCCAGATGAAAAGCAGGAACATTATTTCCAGCTGTGCTGAATGAACAACAGAGAGAACACAGCAGCTCTTCACTCCAACATGCAGCCTTTCATATTCAGCTGTGTAGCTCCGCCTCTTGCTGTGCTCTGTTTCCATTCAGGCTGATGGAAGCTGTAGAGATGACAGTGATGCTGCAGCATCATCATCCAGGGAGCTCAGACTGAAGGAGGACCTGCTGTTAGAGCAGCTCTCATGTACACTCTCTCTGCATCCTGCATCACTTGCAGCAGGTTTATTGTCTTTCTCTGGGGGTTTGGTCCTTGGGATGGACCAGTCTCTGTCTCAGGGTGGAGCTGGGTTTAAAGTGTACTGGGATCTGATGTGTGTTGAAAGTCCCTCTGAGTTTCTCAGAAGCTCCTGACACATATGGATGAATGTTTCTCTGTGTGACTGCTGCTGTTCTGGTCGGGCTGTCTGCTCTTCTTTCTGTTGGCCTCTTTCAGCAGGGTCCAGTTTGGGTATCCACATGTTCTGAGAGCTGTGTTTGTTGGTGTTTGCTCCTCAGTTTGTCCTCCTGTCTTTGTGGGATTGTCTGAGCCCGGTGGTGTGGGGTCCTGATGACACCCAGCTTGTGCTCCACTGGGTGGTGGAGTCACATACTAAATACTGGTCTGTGTGATCCCTGTGGAATTCCACAGGTGGACTCTGACTGCTGGTCCTTTGAGGCCTCAGAGAACTTTCATTCCGATATGAGTGAACCCAGGCTGGTACTGTCCCACAGAGGACTGATCAGGTCTTTCAGACATGTGTGAGTGAACGGCTGCACTGACAGCACAACAAGGACACTGTATTCATCAGTGCAGAGAGGAAAACTACAACAGACTCCTACAACCTCACAGCATCCCTGTCTGCTCCACCTGATGAAAGGGTTTCTAGCAGGGAGGGGTGGTGTTCTTATGAGAGCCCGTCTTTATAGATTCATGTGGTTTGATCCTTTGAGTTTACTCCAAAGGAACTCTGTGGACATATGATGCAGAAATGCTGCAGTTACTCGTGGTCCTTATGTGTGAGTCCATTAAAGCTTCAATGAAGACATTTCAATAGATTTCTGTAGAACTTTTGGTCCAAAGAGGATTCAGAGGAGACTGAACGTGCTGAAAACAAGAGGATGTGCTGTTCAGTAAGAGCTCAGAGCAGCTTTAACCTCCACTGACCAGTAACAGGTCACAGAGGACAGAAGGTGATGAGACCAGTGATTAAAAACCTTTTTAAAATGGATGTAGGATTTGGGTGAGGGCACGGGTGGATGGATTCAGATCTACAGTCTGACTCTGCACTGACTAAAGTGAAGGACTGCATGAAGTTAAAGAAGCTGAATCAGTGAGTCACACTGAACAAAGGAGGAAGCAGCTGGAGCTGTGACAGTGTGTGAGTCCCTCTAGTGGATGTTGTGGAATATTGTGTTGTCTTTGCTCCAAAGGTTTTTGTACAGAGTTGAGCTGTTTCCTGTCACTGTGGGCTGCAGAGCACAGTAGTACACAGCAGAGTCAGACAGCTGAAGCTTCTGGATCTTCAGAGGAGCTGATCTGAAGGTGGAATTCAGTGTGGATGAAAATCTCTCCTTGAACTCGTCTGCTGTGTTCCCTTCATCCAGTGAAAGTCGACTCAGGATGAACCTGGGTCTGTTGTTTCCATCCTGTTTGTACCAGTAGAGATTGTTCCCTGTTGTAAAGCTGCTGTTGTACAGACAGCCAAGTGTCAGTGCGCCTCCTTCAGCAGCTCTCAGGTCTCCTGTTGTTTGCAGCACGTTGTCTGTTTGTGCTCTGCACTCTGTGAAACAGCAACAAACAGTCTCAGTGTGCTGTGAAAGAATCATGTCAGTGATATCAGAGAAACAGAGATGTGTTCATACCAAGGCAGAGAGCAGCCAGCAGCAGTGACATGAACAGAGGCCTCATATCTGCAGTGTGGACTAACTGTGAGCTACAGCCAGTAGAGAGAAGGCTCTGATCTCTGTTTAGTCTCCATCAGCACTGAGTTGGTGAATTAGAAGGAGGAGCCTGATCACAGTGACAGGGCTCCTTCACAGCTCTATGTTACTCCCCCTACTGACAGCTTTACACTCAGCACCTCTTTGTGCTGCTCTGCTTTGCTGCCTCAGCTGCTTTCTGCACACTTTACACACCTGCATTTGGACACCTGGTCTCATTATTCCTGCAGATCCTCTCAGGCTGCATCAGACTGGAAGCCATGTCACAGAAGATCTCTCATTGTCTGCTAACACCGCAGCTGTGGTCAGAAGGGTCCAACAGAGACTGCACTCCCTGAGAGTGCTGTGCAGGAACCAGTTGGAGTAGAAGCTGTTGGCAGTTTGGAAACTGCTGTTTGAAAAAGCCTGTTCTTGAATCTGGTTGTTTTTGCTTTAATGGCTCGGAACTGCCTCCTTGAAGGCAGCAGTTCAAACAGTGAGTGTCCTTTATGATGCTTGGTGCTTTTTTGAGGTAGCAGGAACTGTGTAGAGCTTCCAAAGTGGGGAGAGGGTACCCAACTGTCTTCTTGGCTGCCTTGATGTTCTGGAGAGCTTGCAGCTGAAGAACCGCAGACACATACAGTACGTTAGGATGCTTTCAGTGGATCACCTATAAAAGGACAGCAGCAGCTTCTGTGAGATGTTATTTTTCCTGGGCACCCTCAGGAAATGCAGTCTCTACTAGAGACCTGCACAGGACTGCATTTTCAATCCTGCTCCCGCCCAGGTCTCTACTAGAGACCTGCACGGGACTGCATTTTCAATTCTGCTCCCGCCCGCTCCAGAAAGCCTATCCCAACCTGACCACCCGCTGAGTCCCGTCGGGTCCCGAGACATGAAAAGTTAGGCAAATACAGGGGTTATTTATGTGCGTTTTTAAGAGAAATATTCTCTAATGAATAAATCATTTTTAAATATTTTTTGGCCTGTGTAAAACACTACAGGGTTTTGATCTGTTACCAAATTGAGTTGTATTTATGTGTGTGTTGTCATCATATCATTGATTATCGGTTGAACAAAAGATTTATAAGATTAGATTAAGATTAGATTTATAAGACCTAGGGTATCAGAGTTATAAAATGTAAAACGATTAGATACGAAGAACAGAATAAACCTTTTATTAATCACACAGTGCCCCCTCTCCTGATCAGTGTAACACACAGTGAGCAGCTTGGACCACAGCTACTGTGTCCTTACATCCTCCATGTCCACTCTGTCACTTTGCCCACAACAAACAACCTACTCCTAGCGAGATGGGACCATAGACCGGACAGGACCCGGTACCTTTATGCTTGCCCGCCAACTCCCGCCCGAGGCAATGTTACTCCCGCCTGATCCTGTGAAATTTGCGTCGGGACCTGCGTAAATTCCTGCCCGTTGCAGGTCTCTAGTCTCTACTGTGCCTTTTTCAGTAGCTCAGAGGTGTTCAAGACAGATTCTCCTCGATGTGGACTCCCAGGAAGCAGAAATCAGGCACCCTCTCCGCACAGTCCCCACTGATGTGTAGTGTAATGTCAGAGTTCTTCCTCCTGAAGTCTATGATGACCTCCTTAGTATTGGAGGTGTTGAGGAGCAGATTGTTCCCCCCACACCACCCTTCCAGCCATTCCACCTCTTCATAGGCTGCCTCATTTCCCTCCAAGATGAGCCCCATTACTGTGGTGTCATCAGCAAATTTGACATTGGGGGTTGCTGCAGTGGGCGGAGGTGCAGTTGTCAGAATTAGCCTTTATTGTCATTATATGCTAGAGTATACAATGAGATTTGGGAGTTGTGTGTGTAAAGGGCATAGAGGGCTCAGCACACAGCTCTGAGTGGAGCCGGTGCTTTGGCTGATGGCTGTGGATGTGTGTGGGCCCACTCTCACCCTCTGGCTTTGACTATACGGGAAGCTCTTAATCCATGTACAGGTGGAGTGTAGGAGGAGGATGGTGTTGAAGTCCGAGCAATAATCCACAAATCAAAAGAATCCACACAAAGATCCCCTGCTGCTCCAGGTGGGACAGCGCAGCCTGGAGGGCCATGGCTACAGCATCCTCCGTGGATCTATTTGCCCTGTAAGCAAACTGACGTGGGTCCAAAGTGGGTCGGAGGACAGACATGATGTGACCCCATACCAGTTTTTGAAAACTCTTCATCGCCACTGGGGTAAGTGCAACTGGCCGGTAGTCATTGAGACTGGTGATGTGGGTTTTCTGGGGCAGAGGGACTATGGTGGAGGACTTTAGACAGGGTGGGACAGTGGACTGGGACAAGGACTGGTTGAATATCCTGGTACAGACTCCAGCCAGCTGGTCTTCTTCAGCACACCCCCCGAGACGCCATGTGGTCCAGTCCAGTAATTGCCCTGTCACCAGACCTGAAGGCGGTGTTCATCTCCTTCAGAAGGCACTGGACCTCCCGGTTTATCCAGGGCTTCTGGTTGGGGTAGACCTGTATGCATTTGTCCATGGTGACAGTGTCTAAGCAGTTCTCAGTGTAACACAGAACACTATCTGTGAACATCTCCAGGTGTGGGTGTTCAAAGACATTCTGATTGGTCCTGTCAAAACAGTCCTGTAGTTGCTGAGAGGCCCCATCAGGCCAGGTTTTAACAGTCTTTGTGGTTTTGAGAGCAGTTTTTCTTTTTGGGGGGGCGGGGGGATTATGCAGGGATTAAGTGCAGGGACACATGGTCAGACTGGCCCAGAAGTGGTAGAATCCAAAATCCAAGATGGCCGACAGCACTGTCTTTTGTTTGTCTGCTTGTCAGTGTGAGCTTAACTTGCATCAATTTTGAGTGTTTTACTCATGTTTGGCACTTGTTACTTTTAGTAAAATAGTCAACTAAGGATGGATTACTCTTAAGTTCCTTTATAAGGATCTTTCCCAAATGTTTTTATCACTTAAAAATTTCCACAGGATATAACCTGGACTTTGCCTGCTTAGCTGCCCCTCTAACAGCTATAGCTTGGGTCTCTGCTAATCTCAGCCTGGCCCTTCACCAGCTAAAAGCCTGGATCTCTGCTAGCCTCAACCTGGCCTCCTCTGTCTACAGTCTGTACATTTGCTGCAAATTGGGCCCCTGCTAACTAGCTGGATGGTGCTGCTACCTCAACATTATCCAGTGTGATCCTGCAGGTGACTTTACATCTCCTAATCTTTCTCACTCATCTCCAAACTTGACTGATCTGACCTGGGTAGCTGCTGAAACAAACAAATTGACAATGTTTTCTATAACAATATATAATCTATAATTCTATAACAATTACCTGGCCCTTCATCCAACTGTGTTCATGGTGTAAATAAGGGTTGAAGTGGCCTAGCCCTGTAGCCTAGCTTGATGTTTGAGTAGATCTTGGCTAACGTGGTAGCTCCTCTGGTAGCACCCATTGCATGCTGGTTAAATTTTGGAAGCACTGTCTTTAAGCACTCTCTGTCTGCATTTGACAGTCACACAGTCCAGGTCTAGGCAGCAGTGTCTACAGCCACTGTGTTTGTACACCAGCTGTTATTGATGTAAACCCCCATCCTCTGCTCTTACCGGGATCCCTGTTCCTGTCACGATGCTGTGCTGTGTAGCCTGTTAGCTTGATAGCAGAGTCCGGCATGAGTCATTCATGCAGTCACACATTTACAGCTGTTTGTTCACAGTGTGTTGGTCTGTGGTCAGGGAGTCTGGATCTTTGTTTAAAGTGTTCTTTGTAGAGACGTTGTAGCAGAGTGGTGCTGTGCTCATGTTTACATCCCTCCTTTTATTCACTGTTTTTATTCATCAGCAAACACAAACCCCACAAACTGTTTTTGTTATTTGTCTCTAGTTTGCTCACTTTAATTTACCAAATCCATCTGCTTTAATGTGACCTTCTTTCAACCCTGGTAGAGCTGCTATGGAACTCCTCCAGAGAGTGTTGATCAGCCTGTCACTGTGAGAGTCACTGTGTAACCACAGTGACTCTGATTAAACAGGAACCATCAGAATCCATCTGATATGAAGGTCTGTGGTTTGAATCCCACTTCCCTCCTCTTTGAAGAGGAGTCAGATATCTGTGTTCAGGTTTTTGTACGGCCTCTTCTACACTTTGTATCACTGTGTTTCTAGAGCACAGTAGTAGAGAGCTGTGTCTGCCAGCCTCACACCTCTGATGGTCAGTTCAGTTGATGTGGACGTTGTTTTTGATCCATATCTTTTATCTGGAATATGCTCACTACCACTCTGTGACTTTGCTCCTTTGTAGAGTATAAACTGAGGAGCCTGAAGGTCAGAATGATGTCTGTACCAGTAAAGGGCAACATAATCAGCACTAGTCTGATATGTACATGAGAGTGTGACGTTTTGTCCCTCTGTCCCGCTGACTTGTCTTTGTCCAGCAGAGATTGTGTCTCCAGCTGTCAGTCCTGGAAAAAGTAGAGAACATGAAGCCATTAGACTAACATTGTCCATGAGGCTGAGAGGAGAAGACAGTGGAAAATGTCTCCTGTGTTACTGTGTGGACACAAAGAGCTCAGCTTGATGACAAAGACAGATGATTGCATGTGTCCAACATGGACATTTGTAAGTGCCAAAGACAAATGTCCAGTTGTAGAACAGCAGGCAGACATCTTTGATCCAGCTGCTCATAAACTCACCTATGAAGTGAGATGAAAACAAAAAGAGGTGAAGCAACATGTCTTTGGAGTTATTAAAGCAGACACACAGCACATCAACAATGTTCTTCCACTGCACTACAATGAGGCACAAAGAATGTCATTGGATGAGCTGAAGTTCAGTGGGCGGGGCCAATCACCTCTTGCTGTTATTGTTTCAGTTCAGCTCAGCCAATGAAATTCTTTAGTGCTTCCACAGCAGCTCTGTCTCTGTCTCTGATCTTTACTGCTTCCTGTCTCTGTTGTCTTTGTCCTCAGTCCAATGACTGAAACATCAGTGGTTGAACAGTGTGTGAGTCCCTCTAGTGGATGTTGTGGAGTATTGTGTTGTCTTTGCTCCAAAGGTTTTTGTACAGAGTTGAGCTGTTTCCTGTCACTGTGGGCCTCACAGCACAGTAGTACACAGCAGAGTCAGATAGCTGAAGCTTCTGGATCTTCAGAGGAACTGATGTGATGTTCAGCATCAAATCTGGATTTCTTGGAGTCTCCCAGATCTTTTATTGCAGAGTGACGCATCAGTATAGACTTTGGAACGTCGTTCACTTCTTGTTTGTACCAGAACAAAGCGGGACTTGTACTGCTGGTCTTAAAGGAGCATCCAAGTGTGACAGTGTCTCCTTCAGCAGCAGTGACATCTCCCTCTTGCTGGGTCACTGAGTCTTGTCCTTTACATTCTGGGGAAGAAGAGAAGATGCAGAGGAAGAGATGGATCAATAAAGATGATTGATGAAAGCAGAACAATCAGCAGCTTTAAAGAGTTCTCTCACATGTAGAACAGATGTCATTTTCAGGGATCATTGTCACTTTGAAGCATAGAAGGTGTTTTCCAAGGTAACAGATGGCAGCAGAGATGATGTGCTGTGAGTGATCGTAGAATGAACATTCAGAGCTCTTCATGTAGAGCTCAGTAATGTCTTCAAGTGTTTGAAGAGGAAACATGTGCAGCTTTCTATCTTACCAAAGAAAAGAGCAGCAAGAAGAATCCACAGCCAATGTTCCATCTGTACAACAAGGTTTCAATCAACAGGAGGAGCAGCTGATGTTCCACATTCAGTCTGACAGCTGTTCTCTTCACAGCAGCACTTCTTACTGACAGAATGCTGCAACACAGCGCACAAGGAGTGCACCGCCTCCTGGATCATGTGGCCCTCTAGTGGAGCTACAAAGTGCACTTCAACAGTGTGGAGAAAAGGCTTCCAGCAGCTGCTCACTGTGTCCCTCTGTGTGTTTGTGCAGAGCTGAGCTGCTTCCTGTCACTGTGGAGTGAAGAAAGCTCACAGTGGAGTGTCTCTGACCGTCCCTCCATCTTGTTGTGGACGTGCTGCAGCGGCTTTGTGTGTCCTCCTGAGTTCACTGTTGCACAATTATGTGCTAACATACTCCCTATAACTCCATATACAAGCCAGAAACTACACTACATGAGCACAGGCCTGCAGGTAAAGGGTTAATATGGTCATTAAGTTGTTAACTGTAAAAATCACACATTTTACCTCCTACCAACAGGGTAAACCACCAACAATCAAGAATGCATGATTATGTAGTGCCATGGCTGTGCAGTCAAAAAAGTGTGGTTATAATGTAAGTCTATGGGACAAAATGGGAGAAAAAAAGAAAATCCAGTGCTGTGCAAAAACTAATAATGCAATAAAGTCAATTTTTTTACTGATGTTTGACATGACCAAGACTGCAATAAAGGTTAAAAGAATCCAGTCCACATTCACCTTTTCTATTAAAAATGAGCCATTTTGTGTGTTTTTTTCCAATTTTCAGCACCACCCCTTATAAAATTGGTGATTAAAGGGTTAAAATCCTGGGGGAAAATGATTTTTTCACTACTGTTGATTAGAACTGAAGTTAATTAAAAGGTCTATGCAAAAAAATTCAAAAAAATATTTATGTGATGTATTTTTAAAACCGTTAAAGTTAGGGGACGTTTTTGTCCCGAACAACACATAAGGGGGTAAAATTTGCCCACAGTGTACTGTTGACCTATGAAAAATTTTAAAATCATATTAACACAATGTATGTAAAATTAAGCTTGTTGAGCAAAAATGATTCAATTTGTCCACATATTGACAAAGTTATGGCCAAAATAAACAGAAACATTTCTCTCAGAGGACAAAAATGTCCCGAACAGTCCATGAGATTTAAGGAATTGGAGCTTTACCTTATTTGGCAGTAAACACTAATAGTCTATTCGCTGTATGACCCAGGGTCTGCAGGGGGGGCAGTAGATGCCCCTGTGGGCCGGCAGGCAGGAACGCCCATGTGGTATATCAATGTGTGAATTCCATGTCCAGTTGTCGTTGCGTTGTTCGTTGTTGCTGTGTGGTTGTTCGTTGTGTTGGTTGTTCTGTTCTTGTGTTGTTCTTGTTTGGTTCTTTGTGTGCAACAACCCAGAGCTCTGTGACTCAGAATCTACCTCATTGTTTAAAATGAATTTATCCGCTCCTTCCTCATAAACCAACTCAGGAGGTGATTAGAAGAAACAAGGGGAATTTTAACCCTAACACATGTTAAACTGATGGACTTCATTAATGACCTGCCATTAATATGTCAGGATGTTAATATTCAGATGTATGCTGATGACACAGTTTTGTATGGGTCTTCAGCTAGCTGCCAAACTCCAAATGTTACAAAGTTACAACTGGTTAAATCAATGCTGTCTACGACTTAATGTCTCCATAACTGTAGGTATGTTTTTCATTAAATAGAATAGAATAGAATATACCGTATTAATCCCTTTGGGAAGGTCCCTCAGGGAAATATTAAATCACATAAAGTAACTGAAAACGCAGACATTATAGTGTCAGGAGACAAAAACAAATACTTGGGCATCCACCTGGACTCCAAACTCAATTTTAGGTCACACGTAAAGACTGCAGCTGAGACATCTAACAGACCAGAAGGAAAGACGAGTTGAAACATCAAACATCAGTTCTTGTTTTGGTCACTTATCATGTGAACCAAGACTTCAGTGGAACTCAGCTGAACAGTCTGTGTGTGATGAATGGACTGTTTGTTGTTCCTTGAAATCACTTCATCTGTAAGGTGTGATGGAGTTTATTTACTGGATGCTCCATTGTTATCTTTTTCTAAAAACTCATACTGTCTCTGAAAGACTGAGTCTACACTGTGTCCTATCACAGCACAGCAGAGTGACAGTGTGTGAGTGGATGTTGTGGAGTATTGTGTTGTCTTTGCTCCAAAGGTTTTTGTACAGAGTTGAGCTGTTTCCTGTCACTGTGGGCCTCACAGCACAGTAGTACACAGCAGAGTCTGTCACTGCAGCAGAGGACATCTGCAGATGAAAGTCCTTTGTGTTTGTGTCATGTCTCACAGACAGCCTTCCTGTTTGCTCTGAATAGTCTGCAGTGAGAAACTGTGGAGATGAACTGGACTTCTGTCGGTACCAGTAGAGGTTCTGAACAGATCCTGAATAGTTGCAGGAGAGAGTCAGAGTGTCTCCTTCCAAAGCCGTCACTTCATCTTTAAATGGTGTCAGTAAATCCTCAGAGGAGCCTGAAAACAACAAAGATTCAGCATGACATTTGGATTGGATTCTGGATCTTTAACTTAGTTCAGGAGTTTCAGAGTTCATCAGTTCAAACAACATCAGAATGTTTTCATGTCTATCGGCTCCTTTTCCATCTGGATCCATCTTTGGATGACTTACCAGTTTGAAAGGAGACCATCATCATCCAGATGAAAAGCAGGAACATTATTTCCAGCTGTGCTGAATGAACAACAGAGAGAACACAGCAGCTCTTCGCTCCAACATGCAGCCTTTCATATTCAGCTGTGTAGCTCCGCCTCTTGCTGTGCTCTGTTTCCATTCAGGCTGATGGAAGCTGTAGAGATGACAGTGATGCTGCAGCATCATCATCCAGGGAGCTCAGACTAACTATTAACTATCATTTACACAGGTACACTGCAGTGTGAGTCCAGAGGGACTGTTTGTGGACGCTGCAGCTCATTCATTGTGCTGCTGTTTGGGGTCTTTGGTCTTTGGCTCTATAGCAGAAGACTTAGAGATGTGTGGGACTGTTTGCTGTGTGAGGGAGTTGTTAAAGACGTCTGTGCACCTCTGCCAGCTGTTCAGTACAGGCCCTGAGGACTCTGGCTGCCTAACAGTCAGGTCCCAGAGTCCCACGGGGGTACACCAAACTGCAGCTGTGCTGCAGTGAAACTGGTTTAAGTAGGAAGAGTTGATGTTTGCAGCTTGAACAGTGAAGTCCTGCAGTTTAATCAGGACAAACTCAGGAGTGAGTGCACATTGTTTATTAAACTGATCAATACAAAGATGAAAATGTGTTTTTGGTGTTTAGACCCCGATGTGATGTCATCAGGGTTTGAGGGAGGAGGTGAGGAGAGGCTAACAGGAACAAACATCTCCTGGGCTCTAGACCTGGTGGTGGTGGTGGTGGTGAAGGATGGGGCTGGAGATGAGGGCTTGGCCTGACATTTAAGACCTGAGACTGGTGGTGCCTGGAGGTGGAGGAGGGTTTCAGCTGACAGCAGAGAGAGGAAAGAGTTAAAAATGTACTGCTAAGAGGAGAAGAACTGCAGGAAGAATGAAGCAGAGACTGATTGATGGAGGAGGTGCTCCCTTCATCAGCTGACTACAGACAGCTCATTATGTCTGCCCATTAATGTGACGGACAGTTGCTTGTTTGGAATGTGTGACTGTGCCTGTAGTACCTCCAACATTCCAGTAGGTGGCGTAGGATGTAGATAATCAGCAGTGTAACCTGAGAAGGAGTACAGGGGGCGTAGAAGAAGAAGCAAAGAGATGAGCTCACTGAAAGGTGAGTGTGAGTTAGCAGTGAGCAGCATGGAGTGCTACCTCCAGTTCAGTTTGATGCTGACACTGAAGAAGAAGAAGTCCAGAGGAGGGTGTTGATCCAGAGGACCAAGAAGGACATTTATTCAGAGCATTTAACCACTGTTCTCCGCTCACACTGCTTCTGAGCTAGCTTCAAACCATGTTAGCTCAGGCTAAATCCATGGTTGTGTTTGTACAAAGACGTCAGAGAAGGGGGAGGTGGTCTGAAAGAACTTCTTGTTGAGGCTGACCTGTGAAAGATGGCTGCTGATATAAACATCAGCTTGTGGGAGCCGTCTTTAGTCAAAGGCTGTTTATGTTCAGGTCACTGAGCATATTAGAGAACAGTGAGTTGATGTGAAGGCAGAACACACGTTACCATCTTATTAACCCTGCACAGTGTGAACACAAAGACTGCACCTTGAATGATGTTGACCTTTGCTCTCTGTAGGAGGTTCTTATGGCCGAGTCCTGGGAGAAGACCACTACAACTTGAAGTGCTTCCAGCAGACAGGAGGCCGCCGCCAGCAGCGCTACTGGAAGCCCCCCACAGCTGGCAGCATTCCACGTGGATTCCAGGTAAGACTTCACAGAGACACATAGAAGGGCCTAACGAGGAACACATCTGAACTGAGCCTGAGCCTAAAGTCCCTGAACCCGTGTACAGTAATTCAAGGGGGGCCAGCCCAGGTGTCTTCTTTGTTTGCTGTGTTGAGTTGTGGAGCTCTGCTTGTTCCCTCGACTTGTATTGTTTCTCCATGTTCTTGACTCAGCTTAAACCCCCACAATCCTTTGCTCTTGGAGCCGGTTCATTACTGTATACTGGTCAGTGTGAGTCTGTATTGTGTCAGCTGCTTCTGTGGTTTACTTCCTGTCCTCCTATGAGGACCTGGATGTTACACAGTGATGTTTCTCTGCCTCCCAGCTGTCCACTCCTTTCATTCACAGCTCCATTCCACTTGGTGTCTCACATGCATCAGTAATGACAGAGAATAGAGTAGGTCTTCCTGGTTGAACTTTAGACAAAGTCCACAGTGTCCAGTGAGGTCAGAGGAGGCAAGGCAAGCTTTATTTATATAGCAACATTCATACACAAGGCAATTCAGAGGGCTTTACATTAGGCTTGTGCAAAATCGTATCGTGTGCAATTAATCGTCAGAAAAACTGTCATCGATTAATATTTGCCACTTATCGATTACGGCGATTAGTGCCTCGTCATGATGACGCATTTTTGTGTGCGGCGTTACGGCGTAGTCTCACCATCACCCGCGCACATGTGAGCCCACAATAACAATAATGGTGGAAGGCAGTGGTGTTCAGTTAAATAATGCGGAGCAGCACGTTCCTAACAGAGGTTCAACGTCTGTCACCATAAGCCCGAGCACGAAGAAATCCAAAGAAAGCGCGACGAGGACACAACGCCGGCTACAGCTGTATATAGTGCCGCGACATGCGTTAGGTCAGGTTAGGGCAGCAGTGGCTCAGTGGTGAGCAGGGTTGTCCAATAACCGGAAGGTCGGCGGTTCGACCAAAGCTCCTCCATAGTCGTTGTTGTGTATGTGTATGTGTCCTTGGGCAAGGCACTTTACCCGCATTGCCTCCAGTGCACTCACTGGTGTATGAATGCGTATGAATGAATCGGCGGTGGTCGGAGAGGCCGTAGGCGCACCTTGGCAGCCACGTCTCCGTCAGTCTCCCCCTGGGGAGCTGTGGCTACCACTGGTAGCTCACCACTGCCACTGTGTGAATGTGGTGTGAAAGAATAATGCATCTCAATGTAAGCGCTTTGAGTGCCTGCCCAACAGAGCAGAAAAGCGCAATATAAGACCAATGCATTATCATTATTATTATTATTAGGTGAAGCGTGGAGCGTTGGTTGTTGCCATAGTAACTGAATTTTTACTCGTATCAAATTAATGAACTCTGATCTTTATTTACGGACTCCACAGCAAGATAGGAAACATTACAACAGCGAAGTCTCCTCCAGCAGATATTGAAAGAATTCCACTCAGCTGAGAATCCGCGGTACGTTTAGTCATTGTGCTGCTTACGACCAAACTAAGCGCTGGAAGAACGTAACGCAGGTTGATTTGCACAGACACACATTTAAATGTGAAATTGTCCGGTTTGTTTATTTGTTTGTTTTTTCTGCTGCTGTTCTACAGTCTGAGTGAAAACATGCACTAGTCTGTGACATATTCCAGTCACAGGTTCATTTGCGCAGACACATTTTTTAACTTTAATAATCACTGATGTGACTTTTCTGAACTTATTTGTCTATTTGTCTGTTTAATTTTAATGTTGACATGCTTTGTGACCTTAAGATAAAAAACATTTGAAGCACAAAGCTACTTTAAATGTTTGCTTCATTATTATTTTGAAGCAGTTTGTGCCTCTGTTATCAATACATATTTCCATGGCTGGTTGGTGCCTGATCACTACTCACCAGCTTAACCTGTTAGAATGAAGTATTTAACTTGACTGATGATTTGTCGGTATCATGCTAGAACACTGTGCCAATTTAGAGTCAAAAACATGTCAGTGTAATTGTCATCAATTAATCGTCAAATTAATCGTTATCGGCTAAATGCCACAATTAATCGTGATTAATTTATCGCCCAACCCTACTTTACATAGGATGAAATCACAGAATAACATTTAAATAAACATTCAATTAAGAAGGAAATTACAATCATACAAAGAATAAAATCATAAAAAACATTGAATAAAATCGAGTGGGCAGGAAGTGACAGTGTTAAAGCACAAACTGACTCAAAGGACAAAAAAGTATCTGCTGCATGCTACGTCAACTTTGGAGAAAAGTTCCACATTTTCAAAGCGGAGACTGCAGAGGCTTTAGCACCAATTAAAGGGACCTATGCTAATTTAGGAGCTTGGTGTGAAACTCCTGTGCCTGATGATTTCTTTTTCAACAAATATAAGAACTCTAGCTGTTAATTAGGCCAAGTTTGAAGGCTACAAGTCACTTTGTAATATATTTCCACACATGGAATTAAAGTCTACTGAATTTGCGATTAACTGAGCAGAGTGCAGTTAGAGAATTTAAGAGAACGATGCAGTAAACAGTGTTTTCAGGCCTGACTTACATAAAGTGAGTGAGCAGACCTCAGGTGTTCAGGAAGGCTGTTCCACAGGTGAGGGGCAGAATAACTGAATCCTGCTTCACTATGTGTGGTCCTGACCCTGGGTCCACACAGCAGGCCTGTCCCTGAAGATCTCAGGGGTCTGGATGGTTCTTAGGGAACCAATAAGATCATTCAGCGCTTTGTAGACCAGGAGTAAAGTTTTGAAATGTATCCTTTGACTCACAGGAAGCCAGTGCAGGGATTTGAGGACCAGTGTGATGTGGTCCAGTTTCCTGGTGTTACTCAGAACTCTAGCAGCAGCATTTTGGACCAGCTGCAGCTGCCTGACTGATGTTTTGCTAAGACCTGTGAGGACGCCGTTACAATAATCTAGCCTACTGAAAATGAATGGATGAAGAAGATTCTCTGTGTCTTGTTTGGACAGATCTTGATCCTAGCAATGTTTTTCAGGTGGTAATAGGCAGACTTAGTAATGGCTTTTACATGGCTGTTAAATTTCATGTCTGAGAGGGTTCTGGCTTGGTTTGTGACCTTCAGTGACATGGAGTCAAGGTAGGCACTGATCTTAGCTCTTTCATTTTTTGGGACCATAAACAATCATATCTGTTTTGTCAGCATTGAGCTGGAGAAAGTTCTGGCTCATCCACTCATTGATTTGTTGAGTACACTTACTTAGTGAGTGTAAGGGACTGTAGTCATGTGATGACACTGAAATATAAAGCTGTGTGACGTCTGTATATGTGTGATAAGATATGTTCTGATGTTCTATGATCTGAGCTAGGGGCAGCATGTAGATGTTGAACACAAGTGGTCCAAGAATGGACCCTTGAGGAACCCCCCATGCGATCTGTTCAGTCAGACTCATAGTTACCAATTGACACAAAGTAGTCCCTATCATGTAAGTAAGATTTGAACCAGTTTAGCACGGTGCCAGTAAATCCCACCCACACAGTCTGTCGAGCACACTGTGTGGATGATGTGGTGATGTTGGTCCTTCAAAGGAGCAGAGAGCCTGCAGTATGTTCATGCCTGAAGGCTCCATCAGTGCACAGTACACACAGTTGTAGCTGGAGAGTGAAGCTGCCACACTGAGCTGCATCATTTAAGAACCTCTGAGTCTGAAACCTGTGGAACATCACATGAAAACAGGAGCAGAAGATTGCAGTAATCTAACCTGCTGGAAGTCGGTGTGTGGACCAGTCTCTGCAGGTCTTGGGCTGACATTGAGTCCATGATGACACCAACATTTGGCACGTGGCTTCTGTCAGACTGGACTCAGATCACAGGAGGACACTGACATGAAGGACTGTGTCGTCTGCATATGAGCCATTCCTCTCAACCTTGATAACCTATGCAAACTGTGATTTAGAATATATTGCTCGAAAAATAATTTTATCACCTCAAATGTCATTTAGCCTCATTGTAATCGCCCTCAGAACTCCAATATTGATTTCTATGAAAATGTACAAACTATGCTGACAAACTGCAATTTTGACCAGAAAGTCATATAATTGAGGATAAACCAAGAAAATCTCTTGAACTAGCTGTGGATGGAAATCCCATCATGGATCCAGCTGCAGTAGCTGCAACATTTAACCAGTATTATGTTGACTCGTTTGCAGCCATTGCCGAAGGCTTCCCTCCAGTAATGATTAAGAATTGTAAAGTTCCATCAATAGAACCTAGTCTTGTTTTTAATCATGCAACCGAAACAAACACTGAATCAATTATAAGAAAACTTAAACCGTCCAAAAGTAAAGATGTGTATGGGATGGACACAACTATGCTCAAAAATGTCAGTTCAGCACTAATCGGTCCCATCACAACAATCATGAACCAATCCATATGCCAAGCAGAGTGCCCAACCACATGGAAAACAGCCATTGTATCACCTATTTTAAATCAGGAAACCCACAATCTATCTGTAATTACAGACCTGTTCTGCCTCTAATGTCTAAGCTTCTTGAGATGTGAACAAATCAAAGACCACTTAACCAATCGCTTCTTTCACCTTCATCCACTTCAATATGGATTCTGATCCAACCACTCAACTGAGTCAGCTAATTGACAAAATCACTACTTGATGACAATAACACTGTAGGGGCAGTCTTTCTTGACCTTAGAAAGGCATTTGATGCAGTAAACCACCAGATCCTACTGGCCAAATGATCCACTTTTAACCTCTCAGACAATAACATGGATTCACTCTTATCTTTCCCAGCGCTCACAAACGGTCCACACATGCTAATAGTCAGTCTGACCCGCTGGACTGGCCTGCCGCAGGGCTCCATATTAGCCCCGGTCTGCCATTAATATGTCAGGATGTTAATATTCAGATGTATGCTGATGACATAGTTTTGTATGTACACGGGTCTTCAAAAACCGAGGTAGCTGCCAAACTCACAAATGTTACAAAGTTACAACTGGTTAAATCAATGCTGTCTACAACTTAATGTCTCCATAACTCCAAACTCAATTTTAGGTCACACGTAAAGACTGCAGGTGAGACATCTAACAGACCAGAAGGAAAGATAAGTCGAAACATCAAACATCAGTTCTTGTTTTGGTCACTTGTTGTGGGCAGCAGTGGCGCAGCGGTATAGCAGGGTTGTCCCGTAACCAGAAGGTTGGTGGTTCGATCCCAACTCCTCCCTAGTCACTGTTGTGTGTCCTTGGGCAAGACACTTTACCTGCATAGCCTCCAGTGTACTCACTGGTGTATGGTGCTCTTTGCTGGGCTGCCTTGAGCAATTTCCCCATTGTGGGACTAATAAAGGTTTCAATTATTATTATTATTATTATCATGTGAACCAATACTTCAGTGGAACTCAGCTGAACAGTCTGTGTGTGATGAATGGACTGTTTGTTGTTCCTTGAAATCACTTCATCTGTAAGGTGTGATGGAGTTTATTTACTGGATGCTCCATTGTTATCTTTTTCTAAAAACTCATACTGTCTCTGAAAGACTGAGTATACACTGTGTCCTATCACAGCACAGCAGAGTGACAGTGTGTGAGTCCCTCTAGTGGATGTTGTGGAGTATTGTGTTGTCTTTGCTCCAAAGGTTTTTGTACAGAGTTGAGCTGTTTCCTGTCACTGTGGGCTGCAGAGCACAGTAGTATACAGCAGAGTCAGACAGCTGAAGCTTCTGGATCTTCAGAGGAGCTGATCTGAAGGTGGAATTCAGTGTGGATGAAAATCTCTCCTTGAACTCGTCTGCTGTGTTCCCTTCATCCAGTGAAACTCGACTCAGGATGAACCTGGGTCTGTTGTTTCCATCCTGTTTGTACCAGTAGAGATTGTTCCCTGTTGGTCTGCTGCTGTTGTACAGACAGCCAAGTGTCAGTGCGCCTCCTTCAGCAGCTCTCAGCTCTCCTGTTGTTTGCAGCACGTTGTCTGTTTGTGCTCTGCACTCTGTGAAACAGCAACAAACAGTCTCAGTGTGCTGTGAAAGAATCATGTCAGTGATATCAGAGAAACAGAGATGTGTTCATACCAAGGCAGAGAGCAGCCAGCAGCACTGACATGAACAGAGGCCTCATATCTGCAGTGTGGACTAACTGTGAGCTACAGCCAGTAGAGAGAAGGCTCGGATCTCTGTTTAGTCTCCATCAGCACTGAGTTGGTGGATTAGAAGGAGGAGCCTGATCACAGTGACAGGGCTCCTTCACAGCTTTGTGTTACTCCTCCTACTGACAGCTTTACACTCAGCACCTCTTTGTGCTACTCTGCTTTGCTGCCTCAGCTGCTTTCTGCACACTTTACACACCTGCATTTGGACACCTGGTCTCATTATTCCTGCAGATCCTCTCAGGCTGCATCAGACTGGATGGAGGCATCTGACCCTCCTTCTTCTGCTGTTCTTTGGGGCTTAAGTCTGGCCTTTGTTTGGACCACTGAAGGTCAGACAGTCTGTCCTGCAGCCACTGCAGGGTTGTCATGGCTGTTTGCTTTGGGTGTTTGTGGTGCTGAAGCTGGTCTTGTTCTCAGACAGTCCGGAGTGGAGGTGCATGGATCAAAGGTTTGCTCACTGATTGTCCACTAATGATGAAGGTTTGTTGAGTCCCCTCATGTAAGACCACCCAACCAGTCTAACACCATTATTAAAGATGGGGATGGTAGCACAGTGGCTGGACCTGCAACAGGTGCTGATGAGTCTGTGTGCAGGGATGAAGTGCAGAGTGCTCTAGAAATCAGGAAGACCTTCTATATGTCTCTTTCTGTAGAACGCTTTGCTGAGTAACTTCAAAGTAATAGTACTACAGTGCCGCCCGAATGGAAGGTAAGTCTGCCTTCTGGTACCAAATTGTTGGTATGACATTTTGAGTACGACTGTCATGGCCTTCATCTGGGTCAGAGTGCAGGGGATAAAGACATTCTGTTGTGGACAGTGTGCTGGCAGAGTGTGACATTTTATGTCTGCAAGACACTTTCATATCTAAACAAGACACTCTTGACCAAAGCTTTCTCGGAGTGGGAGAGTGGACGTCTGATATCAGCTGTATCGAATTCAGCACTAAGGTCCAACAGCACTAAGAGACTTTGAAACCATCATTATTCAGAAATATGTCCTTTAAGACCTTAATAAGTGCAGTCTCAGAGCTGTGTGCTCCAAATCCAGACTGAAATTCATTAAAAAGATGGTTTCGCAGATTATCAAGGGAGCATGTTGTGGGTTTTAACTGTTTACAGTTCCTGTCAGCGCTGGATTATCTAGGAGGTTAAAATGTGCCAGGCTAACTGGTGGATGAGAAGGCACAAGTCACACTATCCTTTTTCCTGAGCTAGAGCTACAGACTGTTTGCCTTGGTTCTATCATTTTATCAGAAAAAGGCTGGGAAGCGGTGGTTTGAATGGTGGGTTCTGTAGCCGGCCATGAAGCCTCGCTTCTGCTTCCTCCTCCCCACAGGGATGGTAATCCACAGGGAGTCGGGTATCCTTGCTATGTCCACCAGGATCTTGTGTGAGCAGAGAAACTTGTCTGTAACTCTCCACTCATGACAAACTCCTATCCTATTGAGGTTGTGCGGCTGTAGATGTTGTGGCCCGACTGAATGTACACAGGACGAGCTCCAACATGAACACAAACCACAAAAGAAAACACCAACTGGTAAAGCACTGAGCCGCTGCCGTGCTGTGCGCCGCCATCTTACCACTTGCTCCTCAGTTCACATCCACACACAGACATTCATGCAGCATGCAGCTGTTTGTTTGTTCACCGAGTATTGATCAGCTGTAACCACAGTGACTCTGATCAAACAGGAACCATCAGAATCCATCTGATATGAAGGTCTGTGGTTTGAATCCCACTTCCCTCCTCTTTGAAGAGGAGTCAGATATCTGTGTTCAGGTTTTTGTACAGCCTCTTCTACACTTTGTATCACTGTGTTTCTAGAGCACAGTAGTAGAGAACTGTGTCTGCCAGCCTCACACCTCTGATGGTCAGTTCAGTTGATGTGGACGTTATTTTGGATCCATATCTTTTATCTGGAATATGCTCATAGCTGCTATATGACTTTGCTCCTTTCCAGAGTATAAACTGAGGAGCCTGAAGGTCAGAATGATGTCTGTACCAGTGAAGGGCAACATAATCAGCACTAGTCTGATATGTACATGAGAGTGTGACGTTTTGTCCCTCTGTCCCGCTGACTTGTCTTTGTCCAGCAGAGATTGTGTCTCCAGCTGTCAGTCCTGGAAAAAATAGAGAACATGAAGCCATTAGACTAACATTGTCCATGAGGCTGAGAGGAGAAGACAGTGGAAAATGTCTCCTGGGTTACTGTGTGGACACAAAGAGCTCAGCTTGATGACAAAGACAGATGATTGCATGTGTCCAACATGGACATTTGTAAGTGCCAAAGACAAATGTCCAGTTGTAGAACAGCAGGCAGACATCTTTGATCCAGCTGCTCATAAACTCACCTATGAAGTGAGATGAAAACAAAAAGAGGTGAAGCAACATGTCTTTGGAGTTATTAAAGCAGACACACAGCACATCAACAATGTTCTTCCACTGCACTACAATGAGGCACAAAGAATGTCATTGGATGAGCTGAAGTTCAGTGGGCGGGGCCAATCACCTCTTGCTGTTATTGTTTCAGTTCAGCTCAGCCAATGAAATTCTTTAGTGCTTCCACAGCAGCTCTGTCTCTGTCTCTGATCTTTACTGCTTCATGTCTCTGTTGTCTTTGTCCTCAGTCCAATGACTGAAACATCAGTGGTTGAACAGTGTGTGAGTCCCTCTAGTGGATGTTGTGGAGTATTGTGTTGTCTTTGCTCCAAAGGTTTTTGTACAGAGTTGAGCTGTTTCCTGTCACTGTGGGCTGCAGAGCACAGTAGTACACAGCAGAGTCAGACAGCTGAAGCTTCTGGATCTTCAGAGGAACTGATGTGTCTTTGAGTTCAGCATCAAATCTTGATTCCTTGGAGTCTTCTGGATCTTTCACTCCAGCCACACGCATCACTATAGACTTTGGAGAGTCGTTCACTTCTTGCTTGTACCAGAACAAAGTGCGACTTGTACTGCTGGTCTTAAAGGAGCATCCAAGTGTGACAGTGTCTCCTTCAGCAGCAGTGACATCTCCCTCTTGCTGGGTCACTGAGTCTTGTCCTTTACACTCTGGGGAAGAAGAGAAGATGCAGAGGAAGAGATGGATCAATAAAGATGACTGATGAAAGCAGAACAATCAGCAGCTTTAAAGAGTTCTCTCACATGTAGGACAGATGTCATTTTCAGGGATCATTGTCACTTTGAAGCATAGAAGGTGTTTTCCAAGGTAACAGATGGCAGCAGAGATGATGTGCTGTGAGTGAGTGTAGAATGAACATTCAGAGCTCTTCATGTAGAGCTCAGTAATGTCTTCAAGTGTTTGAAGAGGAAACATGTGCAGCTTTCTATCTTACCAAAGAAAAGAGCAGCAAGAAGAATCCACAGCCAATGTTCCATCTGTACAACAAGGTTTCAATCAACAGGAGGAGCAGCTGATGTTCCACATTCAGTCTGACAGCTGTTCTCTTCACAGCAGCACTTCTTACTGACAGAATGCTGCAACACAGTGCACAAGGAGTGCACCGCCTCTTGGATCATGTGGCCCTCTAGTGGAGCTACAAAGTGCACTTCAACAGTGTGGAGAAAAGGCTTCCAGCAGCTGCTCACTGTGTCCCTCTGTGTGTTTGTGCAGAGCTGAGCTGCTTCCTGTCACTGTGGAGTGAAGAAAGCTCACAGTGGAGTGTCTCTGACTGTCCCTCCATCTTGTTGTGGACGTGATTTCAGAGTCTGCTTCTCTTGACTTGTTAGGTACTGAGGTGTACAGGAGGAAGTCTGGAGGCTTTCCTGGATATTGTCCACACCAGAAGTGCTGTTGCAGTGAGTGCAGGTCAGAGTCAGAGCTGCCTTCTAAACTGGACTCACATCAGTCCTCCAACAACTGGCTGGTCCTGTATGTTTGGAGCAGACTGCAGGACTGAGCACATCCTTTGATTTCCTGGGCATCAGCTTACCTCCACATCACTTCAAGCCTCCACTCCTCAGGAGAAGCTCCACGTTAGCCTCTGTCCTTCCTCAGTCATGTTAATTACACCTTCACCTTTTGTTTCTGCTTCCGTGTGATGTCTCCACCATTTCATCTTCTTTGCCAACTTTGTCATGCGTCCAGAAGACGTCAGGCTTCTTACTGACAGGGCTCCCTCCTCTGGTTTTGGTGGTTACTACTAGGGATGTCCCGATCCGATCACATGATCGGAAATCGGGCCCGATTACGTGATTTCAGACTCGATTGGAATCGGACATTACCTCCCGATCAGGACTTGGATATATTTTTTAGGGCTGTCAAAGTTAACGCTTTCTGTGCAGGGTGGCTCTGTGTCCTGTAGCGCAGAGGTATGACAGTTGCTTTTGGTGCGAGAGGTTCTGGGTTCGAGATCTTGATGTGCTGCGTGTGTGAAATCTCCAAGTGTGGACACACACACACACACACAAACACACACATGGGTTTTGCCGCAACGACTGCCTTTATAGAAAGTATCGGATCGGGACTCGGTATCGGCAGATACTCAAAATCAAATGACTCAGACTCGGACTCGAGGGCAAAAAAACCTGATCGGGACATCCCTAGTTACTACAGCAGCTAAAGGGTTTCTTCTTGGAATCAGACTGTCCTCTGTCCAAGTCTACCTATAATGAATTAATGTTCTCATCACTGGTTCACCACGTCCTTCTACGTTCCACTGCCACATTTCTACTCTACTTAAAGGTCTATGCAAGTCAGAACCCCCTTTAGTCCCTCAACCTCCCACCTGCTGCTCTCCACATATGGGTTACCCATCACCTTCCATCAACACCACCCTGGAAGCCATGTTTGGCTTCCTCTGATGCTCCGAGTGCTTCCTCCTCCACATTTGACCCTTCATGTCAGCCTTTCAGACGTGTCCTTCCACCCTTTAGATATCATCATATTCAACCTTAAACAGAGCAAGTCTGAGCAGCTCGGTGTCACCTGTCTACCAGCTCTGTCTCAATTCATGCCTCAGGCCCTGTGATCCTGTCCTCTGACTCATCAATGCTCTTTGAGCTCTCCAACCCATTAAGACCCCTCTTTACTACTGAGTCAGGCCTGGAGGACACAGAGGACTGAAGACAAAGTGTTGTAGTATCTCTGCTGAGCCGTCTGACCTCAGGGTGAAGGAGGATGTCTCCATGTTCAGCAGAGCATTCCTCCAGGAACAGGTTGAAGCGCCGGTGTAGCGTGGCCTTTGCATCAGTTTTAATTTTGTCAACACAAACTTTAACAAAAACTTTTCGTTGACGACCTTTTATTCCGTGACTAATTTGTGATGAGAACATAAATGTAAGAAGCTCTGACTACGCAAATTAAAACGAAATCTCTGCTTATTGTGAAGTGATGAGTAAAAACATGACAAAAGACTGTGCTCACCGACCGGACAGTCTGGGTTACAACCATCCTCCTGCCGTCATTGCTTTACCCTTTAACCAATTACTCATCTTCTCAGATGTAAACTCTCAGTCTGTCCTTCTGATTGGATGACCTCCCATCCGGTGGCGGAGCTCATCCAGTTATGTAGCTATGAGGCGTCATGATGAGCAGCTGTGGCTGCGATTTGACAAGTGGAGAGAGGACATGGACACAGTCCTGCTACCTTCCAGCCGAGCGACACACTTAGACACCTGAAGCCACCACCCTGTTGTTCTGCTTCCTAACCGTGGTCGGGGGGACAAAGCGGAGATCCTAACTCCATGGCTGCTGACGTGGAGACACATTATTACTGAAGAGAACGGGCCTTTATTTTTGGACTGCAGCGTAAATAAACACACACTAACGTTCTCCATCTGCTGCGGTGGCTGTGACGTTTATTCACTCTCCCCGTACGTACACACACACACAGACGTCCCACAGCACTGTAATAGGATGAAGAGCTTGAGAGGAAGATGGTTATATTGCACTTTTTCTATCAGGCCTTAGACGTTCAGTTTTTTTTTTAACATTAATATGGTACATTCTAGTTTATATGACTATACATAGTTAGGTATGCTTACAATGAAGTGTTTACTACCAAATAATTTAGAAAACCTATTACAGTGTAACGAACTGTCAAATCGCTTAAAAAGACTAAATTTGAACTAAAACTAAACTGAAAGACTAAAATATTTATTTATTTAACCATTTTTTTACCAGGAGAGACTCATTCAGATTAAAAATCTGAAACGGCAGTGGCAGTTCCTTCAATTTTAAAACATTTTGCAAAAGATTCCAAGCAGAGGGGGCTGCAAATTGAAAAGCTTTCTTTCCCAACTCAGACCGAACCTTTGGAACAGACAATAAGAACAATTCATTGGAACGAAGTCTGTAAGATGATAAGCTATGCTGGGAAATAAGCGACTGCAGATAAATAGGAAGCTGACCCAGAAAGCACTTATAAATTAGTAGGTGCCAATGTTTTAATCTACGAACTGACAAGGAAGTCCAGCCAACACGAGCATAAAGCACACAATGATGGGTCAGAGCTGAGACCTGTGATGAGTCTCAGGGCTCCATGGAAGGCTGTGTCAAGAGCTCGTAGGCTCTGAGCAGAAGCATACATATATATTACATCACCACAATCCAGCACTGACATGAAGGTGGCAGCAACAAGTTTTTTCCTGGCCTCAAAGGAAACGCATATGGCTTGGTGAGTGACTAAAATAAATTGAAGAATTCGTGTTAAAATTAACACTTTTTTTGCATAAATGGAGGTGACGACAGCATAACAGCTGTTATGACATGATCAGATCCTATCGCATTCCACAAAGAGCCTGTTGGTGGATGTCGTGACCTTCCCTGGTCACCCCGGATCGTCACAGTTCGTCTTCTGTGATCAGAACATTGAGTGAAAGACAATACACTTGGTGTATAATTTCGCCTTTGCAAAGGGAGAACTCAGTGAACACAGGCCTTTCAGTCTGCTTCACTCCCGTCCATAAGTGTTCTGCCCCTCCCTGGACACAGGCTCGTTTTATTGAAAAGTTGAGGTACATTTGCATAATAGAAAAACAGTTTTTTAAGACCTTCGTTGGTATTCCCATATTGGGACATGTTGCCCTGTTATTCCCACCTACCAATTATAATATTGTTATTTATGACTGTGAAACACTCTATATCCCCCCTCTGTTGGATGCTTTATCTTACGTCCACCTTCACCATAAAAAAAAGGGCTCCAGTAATGTAAACATCCTTCCTAAGCATATACAATTGAGTACATATGTGCTCTTATATCATGTCAGTGCATAAATTCCACATGGACCATGCAATGATGGCTGACAAATGTATGAAAGTCCGGGTCCACTTTGCAGTGAGCAATAACTCCTGAGTGACGTCTGGTCGTAGCTGGTGCCCCACAGTTCTTACTAAGAGGACTGTTCCTATGGGAACCTTTTTTCCACACAGTACTCCTTCACAGCGTTGTAAACACTGAACAGAACAGAGCCTGTTGTTTTTGGAGAATAGTGTTCACCTCTTTGACCTCCTCTTCATGGAGGGTGCTTCCTGCTGGAAAGACCAGAAGTTGCAGGTGAAGCCTCCGTGCACTTTAGTGAAATGAACTCTGCTGCTGTCATTGTTGCTAGGTTAGCCTGCTAACTGCCTGGTACAAACACATGATCAGACTGAAGAGGAGCAGCTGTAACCACAGTGACTCTGATCAAACCGGAACCATCAGAATCCATCTGATATGAAGGTCTGTGGTTTGAATCCCACTTCCCTCCTCTTTGAAGAGGAGTCAGATATCTGTGTTCAGGTTTTTGTACAGCCTCTTCTACACTTTGTATCACTGTGTTTCTAGAGCACAGTAGTAGAGAGCTGTGTCTGCCAGCCTCACACCTCTGATGGTCAGTTCAGTTGATGTGGACGTTGTTTTGGATCCATATCTTTTATCTGGAATATGCTCACTACCACTCCAATCCTTTGCTCCTGTGTAAAGTATAAACTGAGGAGCCTGAAGGTCAGAATGATGTCTGTACCAGTAAAGGTAAACACCACTATCACTAGTCTGATATGTACATGAGAGTGTGACGTTTTGTCCCTCTGTCCCGCTGACTTGTCTTTGTCCAGCAGAGATTGTGTCTCCAGCTGTCAGTCCTGGAAAAAGTAGAGAACATGAAGCCATTAGACTAACATTGTCCATGAGGCTGAGAGGAGAAGACAGTGGAAAATGTCTCCTGGGTTACTGTGTGGACACAAAGAGCTCAGCTTGATGACAAAGACAGATGATTGCATGTGTCCAACATGGACATTTGTAAGTGCCAAAGACAAATGTCCAGTTGTAGAACAGCAGGCAGACATCTTTGATCCAGCTGCTCATAAACTCACCTATGAAGTGAGATGAAAACAAAAAGAGGTGAAGCAACATGTCTTTGGAGTTATTAAAGCAGACACACAGCACATCAACAATGTTCTTCCACTGCACTACAATGAGGCACAAAGAATGTCATTGGATGAGCTGAAGTTCAGTGGGCGGGGCCAATCACCTCTTGCTGTTATTGTTTCAGTTCAGCTCAGCCAATGAAAGTCTTTAGTGCTTCCACAGCAGCTCTGTCTCTGATCTTTACTGCTTCATGTCTCTGTTGTCTTTGTCCTCAGTTCAATGACTGAAACATCAGTGGTTGAACAGTGTGTGAGTCCCTCTAGTGGATGTTGTGGAGTATTGTGTTGTCTTTGCTCCAAAGGTTTTTGTACAGAGTTGAGCTATTTCCTGTCACTGTGGGCTGCAGAGCACAGTAGTACACAGCAGAGTCAGTCACTGCAGCAGAGGACATCTGCAGGTCTACTCGTCTCTGTGTCTTGTTGATGTGAGCTGAGAAGTCAGAACCACTTGGATGAATGGATCCTCCCTCTGTGATGGAGAGCAGGAACTCTGGTCTGGACCTCTGGTACTGTCTATACCACTGGATACTGTAGATAGCTCCTTCATATTCACAGCTCAGCTTCATGTTTCCTCCCTCTGCAGCAGCTTGTTCAGCACTTTGTGGTTTGATGCTGTTCATGGAGCCCAGAGCTGCAAAATGAGACCTTCATGTCAGTGTGTGTGAGAGGTTCAAACATCACTGCAGCTTCTTCACTGTGTCCTTCATGTCTGATGATCTGAAGATGCACTCACAGCAAACAAACATCTGTTCAAGCATGGACACTGTGAGCTGCAGCAGATGGAGCTGCAGCTATGACAGCAGCAAACATCCTGTCAGTGCAGTGGCTTCAATGAGACTTCATCTGTGTTCAAAGACTCACCTACAAACTGAAGCACAACACACACAAGCTGCTGATACAACATGGCTCTGCAGGAGGATGAAGCAGACTAGAGAGCCTCTGCTCTGCACCAAGCTGACTCTGCTGTGAGTACATCACACAGGAGTAACCTCATTGGTTGATGTAAACATCAGTGGGCGGAGCCAGAGACAAAGCTGTTTACAGGTTGTTTGGCTGCCAAAGTTCACATCAGTCGGACTTTCTTCTGTTTGCTGACTAGTAAGCTTTATAGACGATCAAAATAAGACAGGTACACTGAAGTATTGAGAAGTGTGGAGTTTCCTTCTTCTCATAGACTTTGTAATTCACTCCCTCTGTCAGTTTTTTCTGCTCTTTGGAGACGGCTCTGGTTGATATCCAGCTAAGGTTGTAAATCCAGATCTTGACAGAAAGAATGTGTTCATCTCCAAGACCCATTTTACGACCCGCCCCTCCTGTGAGTTTGTCTTCCTGGTCACCTCCAGGTCTGACCCACTGTCATGAGACTGGGTTTTGCTCATTGTCATGTTATCATATTGTTTATTTTGTTATTTAGTCTTCAGTGTTTTTCCTCTTTCTCTGCTCCTTAGTCCTTCCCTCTCTCCTTCTGTTCCTCCTTCCTGATTGCCAGCTCCTCCCTAATTGTTTTCACCTGTGCTGTCTCTTCCCTATTTAAGCCCTGTGTTTCCCCTTTGTCTTTGTCAGGGCTGGGCAACCACAGAGATCTCTGTTTGTGTGTCTCAGAATTTGCTTCTTCATTGTTAGAATAAATTGTAATTTAGAGACCAGATATTGTCCACTTCTTCTTAATCAAAGAACCTGGGAAGATGAACAAAAGGATCCAGAAGGTCATTCTCTGATACTGGATATGTGCAAGGAGCCCTCAGGGTACATGCTGTGCTGTGAAGGTTTCAATTCAATTCAATTCAGTTTTATTTATATAGCGCATATTACAATCAGACATTGTCTCAAAGCGCTTCACAGGAACCCCCCTAAGAGCACTGTGGCAAGGAAAAACTCCCTTTAAGAGGAAGAAACCTTGAGCAGGACCCGTCAACTTAAGGGGGAACCAGTCCTGCTGCTAGTCAGAGAGGATGAGGGAGAGAGAGAGAGAGAGAGAGAGAGAGGATGAAGGAGAGAGAGAGAGAGAGAGAGAGAGAGGATGAAGGAGAGAGAGAGAGAGAGAGAGAGAGAGAGAGGATGAAGGAGAAAGAGAGAGAGGGAGAGAGGAGCAAACATGATACAAACATGATACAGTACAGAGCAAACATGACAGCAAGATGAAACAGTGATTATATTGTAATAGATATCTATATATATCGTCGGTCCATAAGTAGGAATAGTAATTTGATAGTAAAGATGAGCAGCAGGGGCTAGTGAAGTCGATGAGCACAAGAGAGACTGCAGGTCAGTATGCAGGTCTTGAGACCTGCAAAGAGAGAGAGCGAGAGCGAGGCACAGAACTACAAGGAAGACAGTTAACACAGATTATGAGACGATATTACCCAGTATGATCCAGACTAAGGAGAGTGGAGGAGAGGTCAGAGGGTGTTCAGAGGATCGTGTTTGTGCCCCCCGACAACGTAGAGCAAGAGAGACTTCACGGGCCGGACTGCAGGTCATCATCCAGGTCTTGAGACCAGTGTGAGCCAGACTAAGGAGAGAAAAGGAGAGGTTAGAGGGTGAGAGGGAAACTGCTCAGTGGATCATGTTTGTGCCCCCCGACAACGTAGGCCTAGAGCAGCATAGCTGTGCTACACACTAGGTCTAAGGCTAACTGTACGCCTTACTAAACAGAAAAGTTTTAAGTCTAGTCTTAAAGGTGGAGGCAGTGTCTGCCTCTCGGACCCAGATTGGTAACTGGTTGGGCACTAAAGTTAAATCTGGATGTACAATAAACTTTAAAACAACATCAGAGCAGTGTGAAAGTTGAGGCACCCGATCAATACAATGATGAACTAATTATCAGTGAAAGTGACTTGGTGTGACAGGTTTCTTTACAAAATAACTCCTTATACTTCTTCATGGCTGCCATCTCTTCATATGCACCAAGCCACACATGTGACAGCCAGTCAGTGTTTCCCACAGACCAGTTGTGTCAGGGGGTTATGAGACGGAGGACACAAATGCAGACTTAGCCGGAGGTGAAAGCAAACTCAGTGTTTTATTACAGGCTAGGTTCGGTACACAGAAGTTCAGTCTGCGAGGCAAAGGTATCCAAAAGGGCACAGGCAAACACCAGTGGTCAAAGTCCAAAGCAGTGATCGGTACACAGGAGTTCAGTCCGTGAGGCAGAGGTAACACAAAGGGCAAGGCAAAAACAGTAGTGCAATCCAAAGCAGGTGATACACAGGAAGATCCAAAACTAAAAAATTTGTAAAAATACAAACAGAAAATGAACTACAAAATAAAAGACCTGGCTGAAACCATGACAAGTTGGCAATGTGTGGTGGCATCTTTGCGCCGGTGTCACATCGGTCGGTGGAGTCAGTCGTCGGGGTTTATACAGGTTAAACATACACCTGTGTGCTTATCTATGACAGTTTTTAAAGCTGCAAGAAGCCTTTTGAATTGATTCAGTTCAATCTTAAGGTTTCCACATTCTGATCATTCATTTAGAGTCTATACACTGTGTCCTATCACAGCAGAGAGTGTGACAGTGTGTGAGTCCCTCTAGTGGATGTTGTGGAGTATTGTGTTGTCTTTGCTCCAAAGGTTTTTGTACAGAGTTGAGCTGTTTCCTGTCACTGTGGGCCTCACAGCACAGTAGTACACAGCAGAGTCTGTCACTGCAGCAGAGGACATCTGCATGTGGATTTGGCGTTTGTTGCTCACTGTAATTGACAGTCCTGGAACTGGATCCTTTAACTTTTCACCAGATCCCAAATGAGAGATCAGGAACTCTGGAGGTTTTCCAACATATTGTCGATACCAGAAGAAGTAATCAGTGCCATCAGCATCTCTGTCATAACTGTAGGTCAGAGTCAGAGTGCTGCCTTCTAAAGTGGACTGTTGAGTCTGGACTGCAGTGAGTTGTTGACAGCTGACACCTAAAGGAAGAGATAACATGTTGTCAAAAACAGAAGCCCCTTCAGAGAACATTAGAACTGAAGTGTTTCTGCTGAATCTTATGTACCTCTGAGAACAGACAGCAACAGCAGAGACAGTAGAAAACAGTCCAATGACAGCATGTTGAAGAAAGAGAATGTTTCTACTTTGTGGATTGAACTCTGCTGAATCTGGAAGTTTCTCTCTCTTCTATAGTTCAGTCCCAGCTCAGCTCCTCCCTCAGTGTCTCACAGTGTGTGAGTCCCTCTAGTGGATGTTGTGGAGTATTGTGTTGTCTTTGCTCCAAAGGTTTTTGTACAGAGTTGAGCTGTTTCCTGTCACTGTGGGCCTCACAGCACAGTAGTACACAGCAGAGTCTGTCACTGCAGCAGAGGACATCTGCAGATGAAAGTCCTTTGTGTTTGTGTCATGTCTCACAGACAGCCTTCCTGTTTGCTCTGAATAGTCTGCAATGAGAAACTGTGGAGATGAACTGGACTTCTGTCGGTACCAGTAGAGGCTGTGAGCAGATCCTGAATATTTGCAGGAGAGAGTCAGAGTGTCTCCTTCCAAAGCCGTCACTTCATCTTTAAATGGTGTCAGTAAATCCTCAGAGGAGCCTGAAAACAACAAAGATATATTCAGCATGACATTTGGATTGGATTCTGGATCTTTAACTTAGTTCAGGAGTTTCAGAGTTCATCAGTTCAAACAACATCAGAATGTTTCATGTCTATCGGCTCCTTTTCCATCTGGATCCATCTTTGGATGACTTGCCAGTTTGAAAGGAGACCATCATCATCCAGATGAAAAGCAGGAACATTATTTCCAGCTGTGCTGAATGAACAACAGAGAGAACACAGCAGCTCTTCACTCCAACATGCAGCCTTTCATATTCAGCTGTGTAGCTCCGCCTCTTGCTGTGCTCTGTTTCCATTCAGGCTGATGGAAGCTGTAGAGATGACAGTGATGCTGCAGCATCATCATCCAGGGAGCTCAGACTGAAGGAGGACCCGCTGTTAGAGCAGCTCTCATGTACACTCTCTCTGCATCCTGCATCACTTGCAGCAGGTTTATTGTCTTTCTCTGTTACTGAACAGCACATCCTCTTGTTTTCAGCACGTTCAGTCTCCTCTGAATCCTCTTTGGACCAAAAGTTCTACAGAAATCTATTGAAATGTCTTCATTGAAGCTTTAATGGACTCACACATAAGGACCACGAGTAACTGCAGCATTTCTGCATCATATGTCCACAGAGTTCCTTTGGAGTAAACTCAAAGGATCAAACCACATGAATCTATGAGACGGGCTCTCATAAGAACACCACCCCTCCCTGCTAGAAACCCTTTCATCAGGTGGAGCAGACAGGGATGCTGTGAGGTTGTAGGAGTCTGTTGTAGTTTTCCTCTCTGCACTGATGAATACAGTGTCCTTGTTGTGCTTTTATTATTATGGTCCTTGGGGTGGACCAGTCTCTGTCTCAGGGTGGAGCTGGGTTTAAAGTGTACTGGGATCTGATGTGTGTTGAAAGTCCCTCTGAGTTTCTCAGAGGCTCCTGACACATAATAATGCATTGGTCTTATATTGCGCTTTTCTGCTCTGTTGGGCAGGCACTCAAAGCGCTTACACACCACATTCACACAGTGGCAGTGGTAAGCTACCAGTGGTAGCCACAGCTCCCCAGGGGGAGACTGACGGAGACGTGGCTGCCAAGGTGCGCCTACGGCCTCTCCGACCACCGCCGATTCATTCATATGCATTCATACACCAGTGAGTGCACTGGTGAGTGCAATGCGGGTAAAGTGCCTTGCCCAAGGACACACAACAATGACTAGGGAGGAGCTGGGGTCGAACCGCCGACCTTCCGGTTATTGGACAACCCTGCTCACCACTGAGCCACTGCTGCCACATATGGATGAATGTTTCTCTGTGTGACTGCTGCTGTTCTGGTCAGGCTGTCTGCTCTTGTTTCTGGACTCTGACTGCTGGTCCTTTGAGGCCTCAGAGAACTGTCATTCCGATATGAGTGAACCCAGGCTGGTACTGTCCCACAGAGGACTGATCAGGTCTTTCAGACATGTGTGAGTGAACGGCTGCACTGACAGCACAACAAGGACACTGTAGTCATCAGTGCAGAGAGGAAAACTACAACAGACTCCTACAACCTCACAGCATCCCTGTCTGCTCCACCTGATGAAAGGGTTTCTAGCAGGAAGGGGTGGTGTTCTTATGAGAGCCCGTCTCATAGATTCATGTGGTTTGATTCTTTGAGTTTACTCCAAAGGAACTCTGTGGACATATGATGCAGAAATGCTGCAGTTACTCGTGGTCCTTATGTGTGAGTCCATTAAAGCTTCAATGAAGACATTTCAATAGATTTCTGTAGAACTTTTGGTCCAAAGAGGATTCAGAGGAGACTGAACGTGCTGAAAACAAGAGGATGTGCTGTTCAGTAACAGCTCAGAGCAGCTTTAACCTCCACTGACCAGTAACAGGTCACAGAGGACAGAAGGTGATGAGACCAGTGATTAAAAACCTTTTTTAAATGGATGTAGGATTTGGGTGGAGTGCACGGGTGGAAGGGTTCAGATCTACAGTCTGACTCTGCACTGACTAAAGTGAAGGACTGCATGAAGTTAAAGAAGCTGAATCAGTGAGTCACACTGAACAAAGGAGGAAGCAGCTGGAGCTGTGACAGTGTGTGAGTCCCTCTAGTGGATGTTGTGGAGTATTGTGTTGTCTTTGCTCCAAAGGTTTTTGTACAGAGTTGAGCTGTTTCCTGTCACTGTGGGCTGCAGAGCACAGTAGTACACAGCAGAGTCAGACAGCTGAAGCTTCTGGATCTTCAGAGGAGCTGATTTATTCTGGATGTCTGTATGAAATCTGTCGTCCTGGAAGTCTGGAGCTTTATCTGCTGGTTCAGTTCCATATTTCTTCAGCATGTACTTTGGGGAACTGTTCACTTCTTGTTTGTACCAGAACAAAGTGGGACTGTAACCAGTCTGAAAGGAGCATCCAAGTGTGACAGTGTCTCCTTCAGCAGCAGTGACATCTCCCTCTTGCTGGGTCACTGAGTCTTGTCCTTTACACTCTGGGGAAGAAGAGAAGATGCAGAGGAAGAGATGGATCAATAAAGATGATTGATGAAAGCAGAACAATCAGCAGCTGCTCTCTTCACTGTCAGTGAGTTGATGACAGCTGCCAGCTACATGCAGAGAGAAGTCTGTCAGTTGATGGTCTAACAGTTGTTGTCAGCGAGTCTCTGTCATGTTCAATATGTCACCTACCTCTTATTGTGAGCAGAAACAAAGCCACAGACAGCCTGAAGCTCACTGACAGCATCTTAAAGACAGTCTGTCTGTTGTTTGGATCCAACTCTGTCAAAGTGGCTCTTTTCTGGACTTGAGTCAGAGTTTAGCTCCTCCCTCAGTCCTGTCCTGCTTCCTGTCACATCTCTGACAGACACAGTGTCTGTGCTGCTGCTGCTGAGAATGCTTGGGGTAAAGTGGCTGGTGCACAGAGTGTTTTTAGTTTTTTTAGTTTTTTTTTTTTTGTGGGGGGGGGGGTTATCAGGGTTCTTTTGTAGGGGGTAGAAAAGTGAAGGGGGCCGTCTTGAGGTGTCTCATGACTAACCGTTCAAAGCACTTCACTGGGCCGTGGTCATTGAAGCAGGCTGGTGTGGACTTGTTTGGCACGGGGATGATCGTGGTGGCCTTGAAGCAGGTGGGGACAACAGTCTGGCTCAGTGAGATGTTCAAGAATCAAGAATCAAGACATGCTTAAAATATACCTAAATAAATATAAAGTACAATAAGAATAGAAAGAGTAAAACAGTACAAATTAAATTTGTAACGTGACCAGTATGAATATATTGTACAAACTGCAGTGTATTAATGTTCAAAAGTACAGTCTGTCTGTGTGCAGAGGTTTATTGCTCAGTCTTTGGGTGAACCTGTGCATGGACCAAGACAGGTCAGATGTGATGGATGCTCAGGAATGTGATGTTGTCCACCCGCTCCACCTCCTCCCCATGAATGAGGGATGTGTTTCAGTGTCAGCTTGTCAACTGGTTCTCCCTGTAGGCGAACTGATGTCTGTCCAGAGTAGCAGGAATGCCGTCCTTGATGTGGCTTAAGACGATCCTCTCAAAGCACTTCATGATTACTGGTGTCAGAGCAACAGGGCGGTAGTCATTGAGGCAGATTTATTCGGCACAGGCACAATGTTGGAGGACTTGAGGCACACAGGAACTGAAGCGAGCTGCAGGGACAGGTTGAAAATGTCCAGAAAAACACCAGCCAGCTGATGCGCACAGTTTCAGAACCCGACCTGACACCTTATCCGGTCTTGCAGCTTTGTTGGTGCTGATCCTCCTTAGAGAGGAGCTCACTTGATGATGCTGCAGAACCAGAGGCTGGGTCTGCTCCTCCAGCTGTGGAAGATGGACAGTCTCTCTGCTGCCAGGTGTGTCAAAGAATCACACCCTTCATACTTTTACTCTGAATCAACAATAGATGTGTCCCGAGTCACGTGGGATCGGCGAGCAAGATGGCTGCTTAATTCAAGTTGTCCTAAGCCTTATGGACTTAAATCCTGAATAATCCGTTGTTTCTCTGCAATTTTTTGAAAAACTTTTTAATAAGTCTTTCATTATCCACCTTTTAATTTAAACGGAAACGTTCATGCCAAAGAATATGTCTACAACTTCGAGATATTTTAAGCCTTCACGAGGAAAGGCGGCTGCTGCTACCGAACCTGATGATGCTAGTCCGGAAAAGGACGCCGTACAGAATGCTAATCTGGAAAACATCCTTGCTGAAGTGAGTAAAATGAGCTCAACGCTCCAAACAGTGGCGTCTGATGTGTCAACGATTAAAGGGACTACTGAGGAACTGAAGAATGCCGTGAAAGTCATGCAGGAACGGATAACTGAGGCGGAGGGACGAATCTCTGACTTGGAGGACTCTAACCAGCTGCTACTCAACAACCGCGAGCTGCAGGGCAAGCGCATGGACTCTCTGTGGAACCGGGTGGAGGATCTGGAAAATAGGAGCCGCCGCAATAATGTCAGACTGCTGGGTTTAAAGGAGGGCCTGGAAGGTGGTGACTTGATTGCATGCGTTGAAAAAGTACTGTCAGAGGGCCTGAATATAGACGTTGACGGCGAATTCGAAATAGAAAGGGCACATCGCTCCCCCGGCTCACGTCCAGATGATGGACAACCTCCGAGACTGGTAATGGTCAGATTTCTACGTTCAACCGCGAGAGATAAAGCACTAAGAGCTGCGAGGGAAAAAGGAGGCGCGGTGTGGAATGGATGCAACATCTCCCTGTTTCCAGACATGACGAAGGAGTTGGCCGAGAGGAGGAAAACTTTTACAACAGCAAGACAGCTCCTCCGCGACAAGGACGTGAGGTTTCAACTGGCTTTCCCTGCAACGCTTCGATTCACATGGAAAGGGAAGAACCGAAGATTTGATGCTGCGACAGAGGCGGTCAAGTTTATCAAGCAGCACGTTTCTACAGGAGAATAAACTGAGACGCATCCATCATTAAGGAGACTGAGATATGATGAGGCTGGATAGCTCTAGGTAGCCGTTTATAGCCGAGTGGGCGACTCGTCACTCCACGACCTAAGTTAAGTTTTGTTTATTTTATGGATTTTGATTTAAAGGTAAGAAAACCTCCAGCTGTTTGTTGTACAGCTTTTTATTGTCATGTTATGTTTTTTCTCCCCTCTGATGCGGAGGGAAGTTTTTGGTTGACCAGTTTGGTCTTGTTGGTTAGAATTAAAATGTTAGGCTTCCTATTAATGCTCAGTGGTACAAAATCTATAGCTCACGTTTTTGTATTGGGATGGTCAGATGATAAGAGACAACATGTAGGCCAATACTTTCTTTCAATTTTTTTTTTTTTATTATTATGTGAATGGCTAATAGTGCTTATGTTAAAGTAGTCTCCTGGAATATTAATGGTTGTGGGAGTCCAGTGAAGAGGAAAAAGGTGCTCCTATATCTCAAACATAAACAAGCTGATATCGCATTTATTCAAGAAACACATCTAGAGGAGGATGAAGCTAAAAAATTCAAGAGGGACTGGGTTGGTCATGTTTATTATAGTTCATTCTCCAGTAAGCGTAATGGGGTTATTATTTTGATTCATAAGAGATTGAACTTTTCTATGTTGAAGGAGTACAAGGATGGTAATGGTAGAACTATCTGTATAGAAGCCAACATAAATGGGGGAGAAATAACACTATGTAATATATATGCTCCTAATAAGGAGGATCCATCTTTCTTTCATGGGCTGAATAGTATATTAGGTAATGCTCAGGGACAAATAATTTTGGCAGGAGACTTCAATCAGGTTTTAGATGGGGTATTGGATAAAAGTAAATACACAGGTATTTCAGCGTTGAAGGATAGAGCTGCCATTCACATGATGATGGAGGACAACGGCTTGGTGGATATCTGGCGTCTGGTTAACCCTGGTAACCGAGAATACACATTTTACTCCCACCGCCACAAATCTTATTCAAGAATCGATTTTTTTTTAATTTCCCGGAGTCTAGTTAATGCCACCATGGATAGCACTATAAATGCTATTTCCCTGTCAGACCACGCTCCAGTTGAACTTGCTGTGAATATACATTCAGACGGACTTAGACGTGGCAGGTGGAGGATGAACACGTCGTTCTTACATGATGAGGTGTTTTCTAAAGAACTTGCAGGGGATTTGTCCTCATTTTTTGAAATTAATATGGGCAGCACAGATAGCGTGGCTATGGTATGGGAAGCATCTAAAGCTTACATTAGGGGCAAAATAATTGCTAAGACCTCAAAAAGGAAGAAAGAGCAGAATGACCGTATTAAAAAATTAGAAGCAGAACTCAATAGTATGGAAAGGGATCTGGCTAGACATTATTCTGAAAGTTTATTTAAAAACATTTGCAAATGTAAATTTCAAATTCATGATATTTTCAGTAAAAAAGCAGAATATGCTATGTTCAGACTTAAAACAAAGTTTTATGAGTCAGGGGAAAAGACTGGCAGACTGTTGGCCAGACAGCTAAAAGAACAGAGTTCCGCCTACATTATCCCAGCAATAAGAGCAGGAGGCTCGCTTATAACATCTTCTAAGGGTATTAATGATGTCTTTAAGGGCTTCTATGAGAACCTGTATAGAACATCTGGTGCTATGGATGAGATATTAGCTAAAGATTTTTTCTCAAACATTAGGCTTCCAACTTTGTCTTCTGATAGAGTGGCTCTTCTTGATGCGTCAATTACACAAGAAGAGGTTAAAACTGCCATTTTATCCATGAATACGGGGAAATCGCCAGGATCTGATGGGTTTCCTGTGGAGTATTACAAAGAATATATTGACATAATTACTCCAATATTGACAATGGTGTTTGAGGAAGCATACCAGAGCGGCTCGCTTCCGCCGTCTCTTACTGAAGCTCTAATATCTCTAATACCTAAAAAGGGAAGAGATCATACAGACCCTGCAAACTTTAGACCGATCAGCCTCATCAATGTAGACAGTAAGATATTAGCTAAGGTATTGGCCCTAAGACTTGAAGCAACTTTACCACACATCATACATGCAGATCAAGTAGGCTTTATAAAAGGTAGATCTTCTACCGAGAATCTGAGGAGACTTATGCATTTAATATGGTTAAATGCCTCTAGCACTGTGCCCGTGGCGGCTGTCTCACTTGATGCTGAGAAGGCCTTTGACAGGGTCGAGTGGGATTTTTTGCACTCGGCCCTGTCAAGGTTTGGTTTTGGCTCTGGATTTGCAAAATGGATTAAAATAATATATACTAAGCCTAAAGCATCGGTTTTGACAAATGGTCTTATTTCACCCCTTTTTGATCTTTCTAGAGGAACACGACAGGGATGCCCCCTGTCGCCTCTCCTGTTCACAATTGCGTTGGAACCCCTGGCAGTGGCTATAAGAGCAAATCCTGCCATTAAGGGCGTAGATGGCGGGGGGAGCGAACATAAATTAATGTTATACGCTGATGATATACTTTTCCTTACCAGTGATCCTCACAATTCCTTACCTGCACTAATGAACACCATTGATAAGTACTCTAAATTGTCAGGTTACCAAATTAACTGGACCAAATCTGAGGCGATGCCTATATCCAAGCATTGTCACCCACAAATGTTAACCCAGTATAATTTCAGATGGATTCCCAGAGGCATGATTTATTTGGGTATTAAATTAACCCCTGAGATAGGTGAGATGACTGCACTAAATTTTGAGCCTCTCCTTCAAAGCATTACAACGAACCTGGGAAAATGGGGAAAGTTGAATTTGAGCCTTTGGGGGAAGATAAATGTTATTAAAATGGTAATAGTGCCTCAATTTAACTATATATCTATGATGTTGCCACTTAGTACGCCTGATCACATCTTTAAACAATATGAAACCATAATCAGAGACTTTTTGTGGGCAGGACGAAAGCCAAGATTTAAATGGAGCAAAATGTGTGCACCCAAAGAGAAGGGAGGACTCGGTCTTCCAGATGTTAGGATGTATAGTTTGTCATTTGAGATGGCCAAGATAATTAAACACTGGAAGGGTATGGGATCTGGATTAGCGTGGGCTAATATAGAGAAAAACCTGGCAGCGCCGTTTCGTCCAATAGATGTCCTATCACAATGCTTAAAAAGTAAAGGAAAAGATATTAACCCAGTTGTTAGACATTCTCAGGAAGTTTGGGCGAAGGTTCACAAAATGCACAAGATTTCCCATTACAAACAACCGTATGCTTCACTCTGGCTTAACCCTGAGGTGAAGATTGGGAAGCAGGAGGTTTTCTGGAAAAGATGGCAGGACAAGGGTATACACACTGTAAGGGATCTCTATAAAGAAGGAACATTTATGTCATTTAACGAACTTGTTCAACAGTACCAGTTGGAGGAGAAAGGTGATTTCTGGAAATATTTACAAATTAGACATTGCATAATAAATAAGTTTACATCAGAGAGGCTGACCAACCCGATAGTTGATTATCTGGACAACCCTCTTACTCATAAGGCGTCGACATTCTATAAAAACTCAATCTATTTAATTAGTAGTTCATGCGATAATTTGAGAATAATCTGGCAGAAGGACCTTAACTGTGAGATTAGTAAGGATACATGGAGTCAAATTATAGCACAAAATGGCAAATACGTAAAGGATGCTAGAGGGAAATTTATCCAGTATAAGATGATGCACCGGTATTATTGGACACCTTGTAGGCTTTTCAAAATAGGTCTAACAAGTAATAACTCTTGCTGGAAATGTGCAAAAGAAATGGGAACCTTTCTGCATCTTTTATGGGAATGCCCTATGGTTGAGCCGTTCTGGCGCAGTGTGCTTAAATATCTGGAGGCATGGGCGGGAGTGGGCCTGCCGGTTTCCCCGCGTCTGTGTCTTCTGGGAGATAAAACAGAAACCCCAACTTTAACAAAAAGTGTATATTCTGTTTTGATGGTGGGGATAGCCTCAGCCGCCAGAATCATATTAAGGCACTGGAAATCACCCACATGTCCAACACTACAAGAGTGGAAAATCTTAATGAGTGAGACCACATCTTATGAAGTTATGTTAGCAAGAATTGAGGGCAAAGGTCCTGTGGAACTGGGAACTTGGGATTATTTCATGGAACATCTTACCTCTAATTAGAACCATGTTGGTGAAGCTTGATATAAAAGTAACTTGTCCAACTCATTTCTTATTGCTATTGTAATATTGATATTTGTATAATATATGTGTATATATATTTTATTGTATTTATTTTGTGCTGTTGTTGAACTCATTTTGACAGGGACTATCTAAGCTTTAACAAATGTGTCTTTTTATCAATGGCCCTCTTGTCTTATGTATGTACCACTGTGAGCTTTTGTGTGTTTAAATAAAAAATTTGAATTACAAAAAACAATAGATGTGTCCCAAGGCTCTGCATCCTCCAAAGGATGTGGTCTCTGGATGTCTTTGCTTCATAGATGTCAAAGGTCACAACATCTTAAATGGTCAGTCTCATTTGTAGAAGACTCCTTGGTGATCATGATGTGCTGCTGCTGTCAGCTACAACTTCAAGTTGATATTTAACCTCACAAACTGCACTCTTTGGCTTTTAGGGGTCAGTTAGTGGATGATGCTGTAAGAATGATCCATATCTGAGCAGCACACCATGAATCAGAGGACATGACAACCTGAGAACACATGATGTGTCCTTCATTGTCAGGACAAAGACGTCCTTTGATCCATGACCAGCTATCAAAAGCCAGATATCCAAATAGATGTCTGGCCTTAGAATGTGTGAAAACACTCTCAGATTCAGATATAAGAGAAACCAGACTGGTCCAGTCCCACAGAGGCCGATCAGATTTTAAAGAAAGATGTGACCAACTGTGGCTGCTCTGAAACACAAGGACACTTTGTGTAGATCAGCTCTGACTCAAAGTTCTGGATGGATGTTTTGGTGACATGATGTTGGTTTTACTGCTCCAAATATTGATCCTAGATTGTATCTAAAACTCATTTCTTGAATGCACACTTTGTTAAAACTGTCTGTTTTTAGTTCTCCACTGACTGCAGATAACAGAGGAGAGAAGGTGAAGGTCACACTGAACAAAGGAGGAAGCAGCTGGAGCTGTGACAGTGTGTGAGTCCCTCTAGTGGATGTTGTGGAGTATTGTGTTGTCTTTGCTCCAAAGGTTTTTGTACAGAGTTGAGCTGTTTCCTGTCACTGTGGGCCTCACAGCACAGTAGTACACAGCAGAGTCTGTCAGTACTGACTGTGAGATGATCAGCTGGATTTGTTTCTGCTGGACTTTGGCCTTCAGTCTAGATTCTGGATCATTTCCACCTGATCCTGAGGATGAGTGTGAGGTGAGGATCTGTGGTGGTTCTCCTGGGTTTTGTCGATACCAGAAGAAGTAATGTCCCGTTGAGAGTTCTGGGTAATTGTAGGTCAGAGAAACTGTGCTGCCGACCACACTGTACTGCTCATTGTTGACTGGGTGGAGACCTTCACAGCTGACATCTACAGGAAAGCAGTTAAATAATGAGTCAGTGCAGACATGTCCATGTAGCTGCAGCTGTGAAGCAGCTGCCATTAAACTGGCAGATGTGACTGATCAGCCTTGATCAGACTGAACTCAAAGAGATGAATGTAAACAAGACTTACCAGTGAACACACAGAGGAGCAGAACTGGCACCAGAACCATCGTGTTCAGTGATCCTCACTCTGAACTCACCCTAAAGAGCTGCTAGTGCTGACAGCCAGGCCCCCCGTCTCTACAGGAAGGCCCTCCTCCTCCTCACCATGTCACTGAGACTCCACCAGCAGGGCGGTAGAGTAGAGTAGAGTAGATCCAGACTCTTCTGTATTGAATGTAGTGTCAGTAAGCTAGAGCTGGTCTAAACAGGACAGCAGGTCCACACACCTGCAAACAGAACAGAACCTCAGTCACACAGTTCAAATGGAGCTGATCCAGCTCAGTGAGTGACTCCTTGTTGTAGAACAACCAGATCCACTGATTGTTGTTGCTGAATGTTTGTTTGATGTCATTCATACACAAGAACTTTTCATCACTCCTCCCTGTTGTCCACTGTGGTCTGTTGTGTGTCCTTGTTACTTTGACCTGTCCACCCTGTGTGTATAGTGCTCCCTGCTCCATGAGTCCTTTCAGGTTGTTAGCCCTTCCTCCATGTGCTCTATTTTCAGAGTTTATTGGGTCACACTGAGTACTGATCCTGGTTTCTATTTGACACCTGGTTCCTGGTCTAACCCCACTGCTGCCTGATCTTGCTGACTCACTTCTGGTTTTGGAGCTGCCTCCTTTGTCTGGGTTTTACAGTTCACTCACTGCTGAAGCTGCTGTTTCCTTTCTCACAAATTCCAAGTGTTCCTCTGTGCCTGACACCAATCAGAGGTTTCAGCAGATAAGGGTTGATGACGAGAGCTCAGAGTTTGTACATGTAACACCCTCATTGGAAGATGCAGGTTCCTCTGGATACCATTGTGGATTTCATCAGTACCAGAGGTGTTCCAGAGACATGTTCACACATGATTGAAGATCTGGATGGTGTTGTGAAGATCAGAAGACTTGCTTGTATGGAGAGACTCAAAGAGGAGTAGGACCACAGGCGGGAGAAGCTGGTGGACAGTGAGACAGTACAACCTGAGACTCAACAACAAGTGTTTCATGAGGAAAACCCTTTTTGCTCTGAGTTCGCATGAGGACACAGAAGATGCTCCTAATGCTGCAAAGATACAGCCTGACGGTCCTCTATAGGCCAGATAAGGAACTACACATTGCAGACATCTTCAGTGGATCATCTGTCAAAGATCAGAAAGAAGATTTGGTGAGAAAGATCTGGAGAACATGGTTCCAGATCCATGTCAGAGCCAAAGCTGCAGAAGTTCCAATAATCCACCACAGAAGACCCTGAACTGCAGCTACTGAAGGACATGACACTAAGAGGGGACAGATGAAGGACAGGCAGCTCCAAAAGACCTCCAGCAGTTCTGGATGTTTAGGGATGAAATCACACAGACATCTGGGCTGATGTTGAAGGCAGCAAAGCTCATCGCTCCACATCAGCCAAGACAAGAGGCGCTTCACACAATCCATGAGTCCCATAGAGGACTGCTAAATGTTAAGAAAGAGACAAACATGCCTTCACCTATTGAGGACATGATCTCACAGTGTGTGTCTGTAATGAGAACAGAAACCACAACCTGAGGGAGCCACGACTCCCAGGACCAGACAGACTGTGAGACAAGGCAGGGACTGATCTCCTCCTCTACGGGGATCTGAGGATCTCAGATTACCATTCAAAGGTGGAAGAAGGAAGTTGTTGTAAATGTAGATTATATGATTTACAAAAGGGAGCTGGAGATCAAATGTGACCTCCAGGTTAGTAAGAGAGGGGCAGAGGGTAGAGCTGTTGCTGGAAAATTATATGGAGGAGATGGGGAAGGACTCCTTTTGACTCTTCCAGACCTTTATGTTCTCCAGGCATAATTTAATTCTGCGATTCTGTGATCATGGCCCAAATATCAGGGCCCAAATATAGGCTGTGTGATTTGAGGAGGTTGTGGAGTGACCCCTGTAAAAACCAAATACATCTGACAGTTGTAACATTTACAGAGTAACTGTTGATTGAATTTTATTCTTTGAGAGTCACTTGAATGTTTTGAAACTAGTTTGGAGCTCTGATAAAAACAGCCACATGTATGTGTCCTATCACAGCACAGCAGAGTGACAGTCTGTGAGTCCCTCTAGTGGACGTTGTGGAGTATTGTGTTGTCTTTGCTCCAAAGGTTTTTGTACAGAGTTGAGCTGTTTCCTGTCACTGTGGGCCTCACAGCACAGTAGTACACAGCAGAGTCTGTCACTGCAGCAGAGGACATCTGCAGATTCATTTGAGTTTCATTCACTTTAACTGTCAGTCCTGGAACTGGAGCTGCTGCTATGTCTCCATTCTTTAAATGAGAGATCGGGAACTCTGGAGGTTTTCCTGCATATTGTCGATACCAGAAGAAGTAATCAGCAGAACCTTTTGAGAAGGTGCAGCTGAGGGTAACAGTGCTATCTTCTAAAGTGGACTGCTGAGTCTGGACTGCAGTGAGTTGTTGACAGCTGACACCTAAAGGAAGAGATAACATGTTGTCAAAAACAGAAGCCCCTTCAGAGAACATTAGAACTGAAGTGTTTCTGCTGAATCTTACGTACCTCTGAGAACAGACAGCAACAGCAGAGAAAGTAGAAAACAGTCCAATGACAGCGTGTTGAAGAAAGAGAATGTTTCTGCTTTGTGGATTGAACTCTGCTGAATCTGGAAGTTTCTCTCTCTTCTATAGTTCAGTCCCAGCTCAGCTCCTCCCTCAGTGTCTCACAGTGTGTGAGTCCCTCTAGTGGATGTTGTGGAGTATTGTGTTGTCTTTGCTCCAAAGGTTTTTGTGCAGAGTTGAGCTGTTTCCTGTCACTGTGGGCTGCAGAGCACAGTAGTACACAGCAGAGTCAGACAATTGAAGCTTCTGGATCTTCAGAGGAGCTGACTTATTCTGGATGTCTGTATGGAATCTGTCGTCCTGGAAGTCTGGAGCTTTATCTGCTGGTTCAGTTCCATATTTCCTCAGCATGTACTTTGGAGAGTCGTTCCCTTCTTGTTTGTACCAGAACAAAGTGTGACTTGTACTGCTGGTCTTAAAAGAGCATCCAAGTGTGACAGTGTCTCCTTCAGCAGCAGTGACATCTCCCTCTTGCTGGGTCACTGAGTCTTGTCCTTTACATTCTGGGGAAGAGGAGAAGATGCAGAGGAAGAGATGGATCAATAAAGATGATTGATGAAAGCAGAACAATCAGCAGCTTTAAAGAGTTCTCTCACATGTAGAACAGATGTCATTTTCAGGGATCATTGTCACTTTGAAGCATAGAAGGTGTTTTCCAAGGTAACAGATGGCAGCAGAGATGATGTGCTGTGAGTGAGTGTAGAATGAACATTCAGAGCTCTTCATGTAGAGCTCAGCAATGTCTTCAAGTGTTTGAAGAGGAAACATGTGCAGCTTTCTATCTTACCAAAGAAAAGAGCAGCAAGAAGAATCCACAGCCAATGTTCCATCTGTACAACAAGGTTTCAATCAACAGGAGGAGCAGCTGATGTTCCACATTCAGTCTGACAGCTGTTCTCTTCACAGCAGCACTTCTTACTGACAGAATGCTGCAACACAGCGCACAAGGAGTGCACCGCCTCCTGGATCATGTGGCCCTCTAGTGGAGCTACAAAGTGCACTTCAACAGTGTGGAGAAAAGGCTTCCAGCAGCTGCTCACTGTGTCCCTCTGTGTGTTTGTGCAGAGCGGAGCTGCTTCCTGTCACTGTGGAGTGAAGAAAGCTCACAGTGGATTGTCTCTGACTGTCCCTCCATCTTGTTGTGGACGTGCTGCAGCAGCTTTGTGTGTCCTCCTGAGTTCACTGTTGTCAGGCTTTGGTCCTGCATCAGCTGTCCTGGACTGCTGCTGTTTCTCCTCCCTGCTTTCAGGTGTCTGCTGGGTGGAGCTGGGTCCTTCTTAGACTTGATCCACAGCTGATCAGCCTGGACTCAGGAGGATCTAAATGTGATTTCAATCAGGAGAGACTAAATGTTTAGATGAGAAAGAATTTATTTAAGTACAATGAATGAATGAATTGTGCTTTGGCGTTCTAGACCCCGATGCGATGATCGACATCCGAAAGGGGAAAGGACAGGAGATGAGGCCGCTTAGGCAGGAATCCCCCGGGTCTAGACCTGGTGGTGGTGAAGGAGCAGAAGAGCAGAGGATAAGAGGCCTTGCCCTGATGAGGAACTGGTGGTGGTGCTTGGGGTGGAGGAGGGTTGCCGAAATCGATCTGAAAGACAGCTGGAGAGGAGATGGAGAAATTTTAAATGAATTGCTGAGCGGTGATTGGGCAGGAGAGGGACAGCTCGGCCGCTGATTGGTGGGGGAGTTGCTCTAAATTAACCAGCTGATTAAGTGGGAGGTAGGGAAAGAGAAAGGGGCGAGGGAGAAGGTGGGACAAGTGTGAGGAGGATGATAGGGGGGAGGTGGTTGGAAGAAGTGATGAAAGAGTGAAGATAGTCTTCCTGATTGAACTTGCGCTAAGAGCTTCATGTCCTGACTGTTCCAGCTGCTTGCAGCTCTCATGTGTAGGGTGAAAGAATTTATTCTGCACAGAGTTAACATGCAGTGTGTTCAGATATATAGGAGTGTGTCCCTAATATGAAGTATTCATGTTTATATGTGTTTATCGCTTAATAATGTGATTTTCATAAGTGTTTATGTGTTAGGAAGTTTTATAGAAAATCAAAGTAATTCGAGGATACTGAATGTATTAAGAAGTAATTTCATAGTGTGTCATATAACTTTGTTTTCTGCAGTTCAGGCTGTGGCAGATGATGAGATCAGTTGTTCTTCTGCTCTCTGGAGCTCCGGTTGGTACGAGATGGTCATAAATTCAGACTAAGGACAGCAGCACCTCTGACCTGATAAAACCCAGATTCTAAAGCAGGGGTGGCCAAACTTTTTTCGGGGAGGGCCAGATTCGATAATGCGAAACTCTCCGAGGGCCAACAGTCCCCGATGTCATTATTTTAAACAATAAAAACTGTGTATGCTGTTTTGTAATATGTTACATCTTACACAGCAAACAAAATAACATCTTAGCATTCAGATTACCAGATCAGAAAATGTTATCTGAATTTACAGCATAAATTTAAAACTTTCAGAAACTGTGTGGTTGTGATAACAGAGCAACAGGCAAGATATTGACTCTACTGTGAAGGTGAGATCTGATCCTATGTGGCAGGTCTGGTTTAGGAGCAGCAGACATCAGTAAAATGTCAGGTAGACTAGGTGGGAGTCATTTAGTGCTGATCTCAAAGGGTCTGTAATTTAATGTTTACACAGGTTTGCAGTGCATGGCAACGAGACGTAAAAACGTGATGACGTGCCTTACGACAGATGCGTACTGAATGACGGAGTCTTTTTGAGAGAAGTGCCGCGTCTCTGTACAGCTAATACAGTCTAAGACAGTCTAATAACAGAGAATGTTAACAAGCAAAGACGGACTGCTCTGCTGCTCCAGTAAAACATCACAGCTTATAACAGACACTCTGCTCACACGACACAAACTAAGTCGCATGTTCGCATTTCTGGAGAGTTGCTTTTATCCAGCCGCCGGTAAAAAGGCCCGAGCAGGCTGCCGGACAGGACGCAGCCTCCCCGTGCAGCAGGGAGCAATGAGCGTCCCTCTCTCTCTCCATCATGTCGCTTTAACTTCTCTAACGGCTCCAGCATCGCTCCCTGCTGCCGGAGAGAGAGATGGACAGGGAGAGGGACGCTCCGCTCCACTCCCCTGCGCTCCTGGAGCCCCCCAGTACTCCGGCACGTTCCCCAGAGAGGGACGCTCAATGCTGCACGGGGAGGTTTCTCTCTGGTGGGCAGTAGGGGTGGGCGAATCGATCTAAATATCGATAGTATCGATACCAAAGTTAGGATCAGTAATTACTCGATACTATCGTGATGAGATCGATATTTCTGTGGAAGTTTCTCTTCATACCTTCAGCAGCTTTACTCGCGGTGCAGACAGCGCTGCTCTCTCACTCTGCTCAGTGCGCAGGCGCACTCCACCCCCCCCCCCCTTCTCTGCTCTGCCGGAGCAGACGGAGCTCCTGATTGGCTGTAAAGAGCAGCTAGCGTCATGGAGACAGCAGAGAGGAAGAGGAGCGCTGTTTGGAGTTATTTCACAGCGACAGACGAGAAGAAGAAACTGCTACTTGTGAGGTGTGCAGGAAAGCGACCTGCCGCTGTGGAAACACAACTCATTTACACAAACATAAAGCAGCAGAGCCCAAAGACCTCGAGCTGCAGAGTAAACAGAGGGAGGAGGAAGAGGCAGATCCCCAAACATGAACCAGAGACAGAGGTCATTGACAGAGGCTTTACTAGACAAACACTCATGAATAGATGATGATTATGTATATTTATATATATATATATATATATATATATATATATATATATATATATATATATATATATATATATATATATATATATATATATATATATAATAGGAGATGATTTAAAAAAGTGAAGGTTTAGATTGAGTAATCTGCAGCATGAATTAAAGGTGTCTGTCTGAGTGCTGTAATAATAATAATAATCATTTAGCAGAATGACTGAACAGTCATCATATCACCAGCTGGAATAAATCTTGTTTTTCTCAAATTCCAAAATATATCTAATAATGTAATTATTTAAGTTTATATAATGATATGTATTTCAGTATGATTAATATAATTATGCTTTGGTGATAACAGTTGAAGGATCTTTATTCTTCATATTTAGGCTCCATGCAGAGAGGTGTTAAACTTTTATAAAAGTATCTTAGTCATGCTGTTTCACCTACATGATTCACAAAGAGCCATGGCTGTCACAAGGAGCATCGCTGACATGATTGTGAAGTTAAAATTTCAAACAGTTCTGCACTTTTGTATGCAGCTTGATTTACTTAACAAATGTTTCTTGTGTATTATTATTTTGCTAATCACGATAATCTATTTAAAGGCAAAAAATAAGGCAAAAAAATAATTATTTATGATCACGAAATTTCAAAGTAAAAGTATCGGTATCGGTATTGGTATCGGCGATACTGGCCCTGTATTTACTTGGTATCGGATCGATACTGAAATCTTCAGTATCGCCCACCCCTAGTGGGCAGCCCGCTCCCATGCGCCCCGTCCAAGAATTCTAATAGGGCTACTATACTACAATTAATAATAACAATATTTCGTGCGCACGTTATACATAATTCGTGGCCACAATTTATTTCTTTTTTACCATGTCACAGAGGGGCTCCGTAGTTTTGGAGAACTTCACTTGTACAGACGCTCTCTGATAGCAGGCTGTATGCAGAAGCATGTTTAGTCTCGTAGTGAATTGTGTCGAAGTGCTGAACCGGTGTTTTGCACCTTCGGAGCCCTCTGCGTAGCTGGAACCAACAACCAAGCCCTGCAGCACCGCGTGACACACCACGATGCAGACAGAGAGAGAGAGATAATGTTCTGCTCAGAGAATCATGATGCAAACGTTACACAATGAGTTAAAAACAAAAACAAGAGTTGCCTGTTGAGTTTGTTTGATTTCCTCTGTTTGGCTGGCGGGCCAAAAATAACACATTTTAAGAGAGAAGCCGTGGGCCATAGAAAATCCGACCGTGGGCCGCAGTTTGGACACCCCTGTTCTAAAGGAATGTGTTTTTCTCACTCAGTGCCCATGTTATGGTCATCCCTAGATCGGACTCACAACCTATGAGATTTAAGGAATTGGAGCTTTACCTTATTAGGGAATAAACACTAATACAGCAGTGGCGCAGTGGTATATAGCAGGGTTGTCCAATAACCGGAAGGTTGGTGGTTCGATCCCAACTCCTCCCTAGTCACTGTTGTGTGTTCTTGGGCAAGACACTTCACCCTAGCCTGTGGCGTGCCTTGCTGGTCATTGTATGACACTGCTTGGCAGCAGCCTTAAACAATTTCCCTCTGGGATTACTAAAGTATCTAAAATAAAATAAAAATAAAAATAATAATAGTCTATTCGCTGTATGACCCAGGGTCTGCAGGGGGGGCAGTAGATGCCCCTGTGGGCCGGCAGGCAGGAACGCCCATGTGGTATATCAATGTGTGAATTCCATGTCCAGTTGTTGTTGCGTTGTTCGTTGTTGCTGTGTGGTTGTTCGTTGTGTTGGTTGTTCTGTTCTTGTGTTGTTCTTGTTTGGTTCTTTGTGTGCAACAACCTAGAGCTCTGTGACTCAGAATCTACCTCATTGTTTAAAATGAATTGATCCGCTCCTTCCTCATAAACCAACTCAGGAGGTGATTAGAAGAAACAAGGGGAATTTTAACCCTAACACATGTTAAACTGATGGACTTCATTAATGACCTGCCATTAATATGTCAGGATGTTAATATTCAGATGTATGCTGATGACACAGTTTTGTATAGGTCTTCAGCTAGCTGCCAAACTCCAAATGTTACAAAGTTACAACTGGTTAAATCAATGCTGTCTACAACTTAATGTCTCCATAACTGTAGGTATGTTTTTCACTAAATAGAATAGAATAGAATATACTTTATTAATCCCTTTGGGAAGGTCCCTCAGGGAAATATTAAATCACATAAAGTAACTGAAAACGCAGACATTATAGTGTCAGGAGACAAAAACAAATACTTGGGCATCCACCTGGACTCCAAACTCAATTTTAGGTCACACGTAAAGACTGCAGCTGAGACATCTAACAGACCAGAAGGAAAGACGAGTTGAAACATCAAACATCAGTTCTTGTTTTGGTCACTTATCATGTGAACCAAGACTTCAGTGGAACTCAGCTGAACAGTCTGTGTGTGATGAATGGACTGTTTGTTGTTCCTTGAAATCACTTCATCTGTAAGGTGTGATGGAGTTTATTTACTGGATGCTCCATTGTTATCTTTTTCTAAAAACTCATACTGTCTCTGAAAGACTGAGTCTACACTGTGTCCTATCACAGCACAGCAGAGTGACAGTGTGTGAGTCCCTCTAGTGGATGTTGTGGAGTATTGTGTTGTCTTTGCTCCAAAGGTTTTTGTACAGAGTTGAGCTGTTTCCTGTCACTGTGGGCTGCAGAGCACAGTAGTACACAGCAGAGTCAGACAGCTGAAGCTTCTGGATCTTCAGAGGAGCTGATCTGAAGGTGGAATTCAGTGTGGATGAAAATCTCTCCTTGAACTCGTCTGCTGTGTTCCCTTCATCCAGTGAAAGTCGACTCAGGATGAACCTGGGTCTGTTGTTTCCATCCTGTTTGTACCAGTAGAGATAATTCCCTGTTGTAAAGCTGCTGTTGTACAGACAGCCAAGTGTCAGTGCGCCTCCTTCAGCAGCTCTCAGGTCTCCTGTTGTTTGCAGCACGTTGTCTGTTTGTGCTCTGCACTCTGTGAAACAGCAACAAACAGTCTCAGTGTGCTGTGAAAGAATCATGTCAGTGATATCAGAGAAACAGAGATGTGTTCATACCAAGGCAGAGAGCAGCCAGCAGCACTGACATGAACAGAGGCCTCATATCTGCAGTGTGGACTAACTGTGAGCTACAGCCAGTAGAGAGAAGGCTCTGATCTCTGTTTAGTCTCCATCAGCACTGAGTTGGTGAATTAGAAGGAGGAGCCTGATCACAGTGACAGGGCTCCTTCACAGCTCTGTGTTACTCCCCCTACTGACAGCTTTACACTCAGCACCTCTTTGTGCTGCTCTGCTTTGCTGCCTCAGCTGCTTTCTGCACACTTTACACACCTGCATTTGGACACCTGGTCTCATTATTCCTGCAGATCCTCTCAGGCTGCATCAGACTGGATGGAGGCATCTGACCCTCCTTCTAGGGGTGGGCGATACTGAAGATTTCAGTATCGATCCGATACCAAGTAAATACAGGGCCAGTATCGCCGATACCAATACCGATACCGATACTTTTACTTTGAAATTTCGTGATCATAAATAATTATTTTTTTGCCTTATTTTTTGCCTTTAAATAGATTATCGTGATTAGCAAAATAATAATACACAAGAAACATTTGTTAAGTAAATCAAGCTGCATACAAAAGTGCAGAACTGTTTGAAATTTTAACTTCACAATCATGTCAGCGATGCTCCTTGTGACAGCCATGGCTCTTTGTGAATCATGTAGGTGAAACAGCATGACTAAGATACTTTTATAAAAGTTTAACACCTCTCTGCATGGAGCCTAAATATGAAGAATAAAGATCCTTCAACTGTTATCACCAAAGCATAATTATATTAATCATACTGAAATACATATCATTATATAAACTTAAATAATTACATTATTAGATATATTTTGGAATTTGAGAAAAACAAGATTTATTCCAGCTGGTGATATGATGACTGTTCAGTCATTCTGCTAAAATTGCATGTCTTATTACAGCACTCAGACAGACACCTTTAATTCATGCTGCAGATTACTCAATCTAAACCTTCACTTTTTTAAATCATCTCCTATTATATATATATATATATATATATATATAATCATCATCTATTCATGAGTGTTTGTCTAGTAAAGCCTCTGTCAGTGACCTCTGTCTCTGGTTCATGTTTGGGGATCTGCCTCTTCCTCCTCCCTCTGTTTACTCTGCAGCTCGAGGTCTTTGGGCTCTGCTGCTTTATGTTTGTGTAAATGAGTTGTGTTTCCACAGCGGCAGGTCGCTTTCCTGCACACCTCACAAGTAGCAGTTTCTTCTTCTCGTCTGTCGCTGTGAAATAACTCCAAACAGCGCTCCTCTTCCTCTCTGCTGTCTCCATGACGCTAGCTGCTCTTTACAGCCAATCAGGAGCTCCGTCTGCTCCGGCAGAGCAGAGAAGGGGGGGGGGGGGGGTGGAGTGCGCCTGCGCACTGAGCAGAGTGAGAGAGCAGCGCTGTCTGCACCGCGAGTAAATACGAGTAAAGCTGCTGAAGGTATGAAGAGAAACTTCCACAGAAATATCGATCTCATCACGATAGAGTCGAGTAATTACTGATCCTAACTTTGGTATCGATACTATCGATATTTAGATCGATTCGCCCACCCCTACCTCCTTCTTCTGCTGTTCTTTTGGGCTTAAGTCTGGCCTTTGTTTTGTCCACTGAAGGACAGACAGTCTGTCCTGCAGCCACTGCAGGGTTGTCATGGCTGTTTGCTTTGGGTGTTTGTGGTGCTGAAGCTGGTCTTGTTCTCAGACAGTCCTGGGTGGAGGTGCATGGATCAAAGGTTTGCTCACTGATTGTCCACTAATGATGAAGGTGGGCTTCTCCTGCTCCTCCACCCTCACATCCAGCACTGGCTCTCCTCAAGGCTGTTTGTTGAGTCCCCTCATGTAAGACCACCCAACCAGTCTAACACCATTATTAAAGATGGGGATGGTAGCACAGTGGCTGGACCTGCAACAGGTGCTGATGAGTCTGTGTGCAGGGATGAAGTGCAGAGTGCTCTAGAAATCAGGAAGACCTTCTATTTGTCTCTTTCTGTAGAAAGCTTTGCTGAGTATCTTCAAAGAAATAGTACTACAGTGCCGCCCGAATGGAAGGTAAGTCTGCCTTCTGGTACCAAATCATCGGTATGACAATTTGAGTACTGTCTCACAACTGTCATGGCCTTCATCTGGGTCAGAGTGCAGGGGATAAAGCTCTACATTCTGTTGTGGACAGTGTGCTGGCAGAGTGTGACATTTTATGTCTGCAAGACACTTTCATATCTAAACAAGACACTCTTGACCAAAGCTTTCTTGGAGTGGGAGAGTGGACGACTGATATCAGCTGTATCGAATTCAGCACTAAGGTCCAGCAGCACTAAGACGGAGACTTTGAAACCATCATTATTCAGACGTATGTCCTTTAAGACCTTAATAAGTGCAGTCTCAGAGCTGTGTGCTCCAAATCCAGACTGAAATTCATTAAAAAGATGGCTTTGCACTAAAAATGCATGAATTTGTTGAAACAGCCTTTTCAATGACCTTTCCCAGAAAAGGAAGGTTAGATATTGGCCTGTAGTTATTTATTGCTGAAGCATCCAGATTTGATTTTTTGAGCAGAGGTTTGATTACTGCAGGTTTCAGGGCTCGGGGAAACTGCCCTGACTGAAGAGAACTGTTAACTATCTGCAACACATCTGACGACATGCAGTTAAAAACGTCTTTAAGAAAATGTGCAAGCAGATTATCAAGGGAGCATGTTGTGGGTTTTAACTGTTTACAGTTCCTGTCAGCGCTGGATTATCTAGGAGGTTAAAATGTGCCAGGCTAACTGGTGGATGAGAAGGCACAAGTCACACTATCCTTTTTCCTGAGCTAGAGCTACAGACTGTTTGCCTTGGTTCTATCATTTTATCAGAAAAAGGCTGGGAAGCGGTGGTTTGAATGGCGGTTTCTGTAGCCTAGCTAGCACGCCGGCCATGAAGCCTCGCTTCTGCTTCCTCCTCCCTGCAGGGATGGTAATCCACGGGGAGCCGGGTATCCTTGCCATGTCCACCAGGATCTTGTGTGAGCAGAGAAACTCGTCTGTAACTCTCCACTCGTGACAAACTCTGATCCTATTGAGGTCGTGAGGCTGTAGATGTTGTGGCCCGACTGAATGTACACAGGACGAGCTCCAACATGAACACAAACCACAAAACAAAACACCAACTGGTAAAGCACTGAGCCGCTGACGTGCTGTGCGCCCCCATCTTACCACTTGCTCCTCAGGTATTGTCTTTAGTCACATCCACACAGACATTCATGCAGCATGCAGCTGTTTGTTTGTTCACAGAGTGTTGATCAGCTGTAACCACAGTGACTCTGATCAAACAGGAACCATCAGAATCCATCTGATATGAAGGTCTGTGGTTTGAATCCCACTTCCCTCCTCTTTGAAGAGGAGTCAGATATCTGTGTTCAGGTTTTTGTACAGCCTCTTCTACACTTTGTATCACTGTGTTTCTAGAGCACAGTAGTAGAGAGCTGTGTCTGCCAGCCTCACACCTCTGATGGTCAGTTCAGTTGATGTGAACGTTGTTTTTGATCCATATCTTTTATCTGGAATATGCTCACTACCACTCTGTGACTTTGCTCCTTTGTAGAGTATAAACTGAGGAGCCTGAAGGTCAGAATGATGTCTGTACCAGTTCAACCAAATATCTGTCTCATCTGTCTGATATGTACATGAGAGTGTGACGTTTTGTCCCTCTGTCCCGCTGACTTGTCTTTGTCCAGCAGAGATTGTGTCTCCAGCTGTCAGTCCTGGAAAAAGTAGAGAACATGAAGCCATTAGACTAACATTGTCCATGAGGCTGAGAGGAGAAGACAGTGGAAATGTCTCCTGTCTTACTGTGTGGACACAAAGAGCTCAGCTTGATGACAAAGACAGATGATTGCATGTGTCCAACATGGACATTTGTAAGTGCCAAAGACAAATGTCCAGTTGTAGAACAGCAGGCAGACATCTTTGATCCAGCTGCTCATAAACTCACCTATGAAGTGAGATGAAAACAAAAAGAGGTGAAGCAACATGTCTTTGGAGTTATTAAAGCAGACACACAGCACATCAACAATGTTCTTCCACTGCACTACAATGAGGCACAAAGAATGTCATTGGATGAGCTGAAGTTCAGTGGGCGGGGCCAATCACCTCTTGCTGTTATTGTTTCAGTTCAGCTCAGCCAATGAAATTCTTTAGTGCTTCCACAGCAGCTCTGTCTCTGTCTCTGATCTTTACTGCTTCATGTCTCTGTTGTCTTTGTCCTCAGTCCAATGACTGAAACATCAGTGGTTGAACAGTGTGTGAGTCCCTCTAGTGGATGTTGTGGAGTATTGTGTTGTCTTTGCTCCAAAGGTTTTTGTGCAGAGTTTTGCTGTTTCCTGTCACTGTGGGCTGCAGAGCACAGTAGTACACAGCAGAGTCAGACAGTTGAAGCTTCTGGATCTTCAGAGGAACTGACTTATTCTGGATGTCTGTATGAAATCTGTCATCCTGGAAGTCTGGAGCTTTATCTGCTGGTTCAGTTCCATACTTCTTCAGCATGTACTTTGGGTAACTGTTCACTTCTTGTTTGTACCAGAACAAAGTGGGACCTGTGTAACTGGTCTGAAAGGAGCATCCAAGTGTGACAGTGTCTCCTTCAGCAGCAGTGACATCTCCCTCTTGCTGGGTCACTGAGTCTTGTCCTTTACACTCTGGGGAAGAGGAGAAGATGCAGAGGAAGAGATGGATCAATAAAGATGATTGATGAAAGCAGAACAATCAGCAGCTTTAAAGAGTTCTCTCACATGTAGAACAGATGTCATTTTCAGGGATCATTGTCACTTTGAAGCATAGAAGGTGTTTTCCAAGGTAACAGATGGCAGCAGAGATGATGTGCTGTGAGTGAGTGTAGAATGAACATTCAGAGCTCTTCATGTAGAGCTCAGTAATGTCTTCAAGTGTTTGAAGAGGAAACATGTGCAGCTTTCTATCTTACCAAAGAAAAGAGCAGCAAGAAGAATCCACAGCCAATGTTCCATCTGTACAACAAGGTTTCAATCAACAGGAGGAGCAGCTGATGTTCCACATTCAGTCTGACAGCTGTTCTCTTCACAGCAGCACTTCTTACTGACAGAATGCTGCAACACAGCGCACAAGGAGTGCACCGCCTCTTGGATCATGTGGCCCTCTAGTGGAGCTACAAAGTGCACTTCAACAGTGTGGAGAAAAGGCTTCCAGCAGCTGCTCACTGTGTCCCTCTGTGTGTTTGTGCAGAGCTGAGCTGCTTCCTGTCACTGTGGAGTGAAGAAAGCTCACAGTGGAGTGTCTCTGACTGTCCCTCCATCTTGTTGTGGACGTGCTGCAGCGGCTTTGTGTGTCCTCCTGAGTTCACTGTTGTCAGGCTTTGGTCCAGCATCAGCTGTCCTGGACTGCTGCTGTTTCTCCTCCCTGCTTTCAGGTGTCTGCTGGGTGGAGCTGGGTCCTTCTTAGACTTGATCCACAGCCGATCAGTCTGGACTCAGGAGGATCTAAATGTGATTTCAATCAGGAGAGACTAAATGTTTAGATGAGAAAGAATTTATTGAAGTACAATGAATGAATGAATTGTGCTTTGGCGTTCTAGACCCCGATGCGATGATCGACATCTGAAGGGGGAAAGGACAGGAGATGAGGCCGCTTAGGCAGGAATCCCCCCGGGTCTAGACCTGGTGGTGGTGAAGGAGCAGAAGAGCAGAGGATAAGAGAGATGGTCATAAGGACAGCAGCACCTCTGACCTGATAAAAGCCTGATTCTAAAGGAATGTGTTTTTCTCCTGAGTGCCCATGTTATGGTCATCCCTAGACCGGACTCACAACCTATGAGATTTAACCATCTGGACTGTTCGCAAACACTACCCTTATGTGTTGTTCGGGACAAAAACGTCCCCTAACTTTAACGGTTTTAAAAATATATCAGATAAATATTTTTTTGAATTTTTTTTGCATAGACCTTTTAATTAACTTCAGTTCTAATCAACAGTAGTGAAAAAATCATTTTCCCCCAGGATTTTAACCCTTTAATCACCAATTTTATAAGGGGTGGTGCTGAAAATTGGAAAAAACCCACACAAAATGGCTCATTTTTAATAGAAAAGGTGAATGTGGACTGGATTCTTTTAACCTTTATTACAGTCTTGGTCATGTCAAACATCAGTAAAAAAATTGACTTTATTGCATTATTAGTTTTTGCACAGCACTGGATTTTCTTTTTTTGTCCCTAATGTGTTGTTCGGGACAAAAACGTCCCCTAACTTTAACGGTTTTAAAAATATATCAGATAAATATTTTTTTGAAATTTTTATTTGCATAGACCTTTTAATTAACTTCAGTTCTAATCAACAGTAGTTAAAAAATCATTTTCCCCCAGGATTTTAACCCTTTACCTGCAGGCCTGTGCTCATGTAGTGTAGTTCAAGGAACAACAAACAGTCCATTCATCACACACAGACTGTTCAGCTGAGTTCCACTGAAGTCTTGGTTCACATGATAAGTGACCAAAACAAGAACTGATGTTTGATGTTTCAACTCGTCTTTCCTTCTGGTCTGTTAGATGTCTCAGCTGCAGTCTTTACGTGTGACCTAAAATTGAGTTTGGAGTCCAGGTGGATGCCCAAGTATTTGTTTTTGTCTCCTGACACTACAATGTCTGCGTTTTCAGTTACTTTATGTGATTTAATATTTCCCTGAGGGACCTTCCCAAAGGGATTAATAAAGTATATTCTATTCTATTCTATTTAGTGAAAAACATACCTACAGTTATGGAGACATTAAGTTGTAGACAGCAGTGATTTAACCAGTTGTAACTTTGTAACATTTGGAGTTTGGCAGCTAGCTGAAGACCCATACAAAACTGTGTCATCAGCATACATCTGAATATTAACATCCTGACATATTAATGGCAGGTCATTAATGAAGGCCATCAGTTTAACATGTGTTAGGGTTAAAATTCCCCTTGTTTCTTCTAATCCCCTCCTGAGTTGGTTTATGAGGAAGGAGCGGATCAATTCATTTTAAACAATGAGGTAGATTCTCAGTCACAGAGCCCTGGGTTGTTGCACACAAAGAACCAAACAAGAACACAAGAACAGAACAACCAACACAACGAACAACCACACAGCAACAACGAACAACGCAACAACAACTGGACATGGAATTCACACATTGATATACCACATGGGCGTTCCTGCCTGCCGGCCCACAGGGGCATCTACTGCCCCCCTGCAGACCCTGGGTCATACAGCGAATAGACTATTAGTGTTTACTGCCAAATAAGGTAAAGCTCCAATTCCTTAAATCTCATGGACTGTTCGGGACATTTTTGTCCTCTGAGAGAAATTTTTCTGTTTATTTTCGCCATAACTTTGTCAATATGTGGACAAATTGAATCATATTTGCTCAACAAGCTTAATTTTACATACATTTTGTTAATATGATTTTAAAATTTTTCATAGGTCAACAGTACACTGTGGGCAAATTTTACCCCCTTATGTGTTGTTCGGGACAAAAACGTCCCCTAACTTTAACGGTTTTAAAAATACATCAGATAAATATTTTTTTTTATTTTTTTGCATAGACCTTTTAATTAACTTCAGTTCTAATCAACAGTAGTGAAAAAATCATTTTCCCCCAGGAGTACCCTTTAATCACCTGTCTCTGAAAGACTGAGTCTACACTGTGTCCTATCACAGCACAGCTTTGCTCCAAAGGTTTTTGTACAGAGTTGAGCTGTTTCCTGTCACTGTGGGCTGCAGAGCACAGTAGTACACAGCAGAGTCTGTCACTGCAGCAGAGGACATCTGCAGATGAAAGTCCTTTGTGTTTGTGTCATGTCTCACAGACAGCCTTCCTGTTTGCTCTGAATAGTCTGCGATGAGAAACTGTGGAGATGAACTGGACTTCTGTTGGTACCAGTAGAGGTACCGAACAGATCCTGAATATTTGCAGGAGAGAGTCAGAGTGTCTCCTTCCAAAGCCGTCACTTCATCTTTAAATGGTGTCAGTAAATCCTCAGAGGAGCCTGAAAACAACAAAGATATATTCAGCATGACATTTGGATTGGATTCTGGATCTTTAACTTAGTTCAGGAGTTTCAGAGTTCATCAGTTCAAACAACATCAGAATGTTTTCATGTCTATCGGCTCCTTTTCCATCTGGATCCATCTTTGGATGACTTACCAGTTTGAAAGGAGACCATCATCATCCAGATAAAAAGCAGGAGCATTATTTCCAGCTGTGCTGAATGAACAACAGAGAGAACACAGCAGCTCTTCACTCCAACATGCAGCCTTTCATATTCAGCTGTGTAGCTCCGCCTCTTGCTGTGCTCTGTTTCCATTCAGGCTGATGGAAGCTGTAGAGATGACAGTGATGCTGCAGCATCATCATCCAGGGAGCTCAGACTGAAGGAGGACCTGCTGTTAGAGCAGCTCTCATGTACACTCTCTCTGCATCCTGCATAACTTGCAGCAGGTTTATTGTCTTTCTCTGGGGATTTGGTCCTTGGGGTGGACCAGTCTCTGTCTCAGGGTGGAGCTGGGTTTAAAGTGTACTGGGATCTGATGTGTGTTGAAAGTCCCTCTGAGTTTCTCAGAAGCTCCTGACACATATGGATGAATGTTTCTCTGTGTGACTGCTGCTGTTCTGGTCGGGCTGTCTGCTCTTCTTTCTGTTGGCCTCTTTCAGCAGGGTCCAGTTTGGGTATCCACATGTTCTGAGAGCTGTGTTTGTTGGTGTTTGCTCCTCAGTTTGTCCTCCTGTCTTTGTGGGATTGTCTGAGCCCGGTGGCGTGGGGTCCTGATGACACCCAGCTTGTGCTCCACTGGGTGGTGGAGTCACATACTAAATACTGGTCTGTGTGATCCCTGTGGAATTCCACAGGTGGACTCTGACTGCTGGCCCTTTGAGGCCTCAGAGAACTGTCATTCAGATATGAGTGAACCCAGGCTGGTACTGTCCCACAGAGGACTGATCAGGTCTTTCAGACATGTGTAAGGGAACGGCTGCACTGACAGCACAACAAGGACACTGTATTCATCAGTGCAGAGAGGAAAACTACAACAGACTCCTACAACCTCACAGCATCCCTGTCTGCTCCACCTGATGAAAGGGTTTCTAGCAGGGAGGGGTGGTGTTCTTATGAGAGCCCGTCTCATAGATTCATGTGGTTTGATCCTTTGAGTTTACTCCAAAGGAACTCTGTGGACATATGATGCAGAAATGCTGCAGTTACTCGTGGTCCTTATGTGTGAGTCCATTAAAGCTTCAATGAAGACATTTCAATATATTTCTGTAGAACTTTTGGTCCAAAGAGGATTCAGAGGAGACTGAACGTGCTGAAAACAAGAGGATGTGCTGTTCAGTAAGAGCTCAGAGCAGCTTTAACCTCCACTGACCAGTAACAGGTCACAGAGGACAGAAGGTGATGAGACCAGTGATTAAAAACCTTTTTAAAATGGATGTAGGATTTGGGTGAGGGCACGGGTGGATGGATTCAGATCTACAGTCTGACTCTGCACTGACTAAAGTGAAGGACTGCATGAAGGTCTGAGCAGGACTGCAGCATGAAGTTAAAGAAGCTGAATCAGTGAGTCACACTGAACAAAGGAGGAAGCAGCTGGAGCTGTGACAGTGTGTGAGTCCCTCTAGTGGATGTTGTGGAGTATTGTGTTGTCTTTGCTCCAGAGGTTTTTGTACAGAGTTGAGCTGTTTCCTGTCACTGTGGGCTGCAGAGCACAGTAGTACACAGCAGAGTCTGTCACTGCAGCAGAGGACATCTGCAGATCCATTTGAGTTTCATTCACTTTAACTGTCAGTCCTGGAACTGGAGCTGCTGCTATGTCTCCGGACTTCAAATGAGAGATCAGGAACTCTGGAGGTTTTCCTGGATATTGTCGATACCAGAAGAAGTAATCAGCAGAACCTTTTGAGAAGGTGCAGCTGAGGTTAACAGTGCTGCCTTCTAAAGTTGACTGCTGAGTCTCGACTGCAGTGAGTTGTTGACAGCTGACACCTAAAGGAAGAGATAACATGTTGTCAAAAACAGAAGCCCCTTCAGAGAACATTAGAACTGAAGTGTTTCTGCTGAATCTTACGTACCTCTGAGAACAGACAGCAACAGCAGAGAAAGTAGAAAACAGTCCAATGACAGCATGTTGAAGAAAGAGAATGTTTCTGCTTTGTGGATTGAACTCTGCTGAATCTGGAAGTTTCTCTCTCTTCTATAGTTCAGTCCCAGCTCAGCTCCTCCCTCGGTGTCTCCGTCTCCTCTTTGTTCTCTTCTCTCAGTTCCTCTTCCTCCTGGTTAACAGACTGCTAGCAGCACTCTGACTCTGGACCTTCCATGTCATAAACCAGCTGACACACAAACAGCTTGTTGACTGTATTCTGTTATTTGACAAACTAAAGATGTTTTTGGTTGCTTTGGGTGCTTGCAGATCCTTGAGGTCTCTTCCTGGTCCTCTGTCAGGACCAGCAGCCTCCTTGAGGTCCCTGATCTAAATACTGGTGTCACCTCATGAACAGCCAGAGTCTGACAGCCTGCGTGTGTTCAGTGCTGTTGTCCATGAAGTGGTCCTTGATTCTTCTCTTGGAGACCTGTTGGACATCTGTCATGTCTCGTGTTAGGACAGCTCTTGCAGTGCTGTCCAGGAAGCTGTCTCCTGACCTGAAGGAAATGTCATGTGATGTGAGCATTAAGAGGACTTCAGTGATCAGGTTTGTGGTCAGGGTGGACCTGGATGTGGCTGTTAGAATAAAATCAAATGGCTTTTATACACATGTACAATGAGATTAAAGCCGTCACCCATTGCAGTGTAAAAAGAGAAAAGACATTAACAGTGTAAAAACATAGAAGTCGGTGCACAGTCCTGAATATATAAGATATGATCTATATACAGTATTCAGTATGAGGATATTGCACATGTTATATGTTGTGAACTTATAGATATATTGCAAATGTTGTGTATTGTCCATCTGCATATGTAATATAGTACATTCAAATCCGTGCATGTGGGAGTTCAGGGTGGTTGCAGCTTTTGGAAAGAAGCTGTTTGTGAATCTGTTTGTTTTGGTCCTGATGCACCTGTAGCGCCTCCCAGAGGGTAGCAGGGCACACAGATCAGAACCAGGGCGGGAGGTGTCCTTGATGATGTTTTTGGCTCTGCTGCGGCAGCGGGAGGTGTAAATGTCCATCAGGGAGGGGAGAGGGCAGCTGATGATCTTCTGTGCTGTCTTAACAACTCTGTCTAATCTCTCCCTGTCTGCTACAGTGCAGCTGCTGCACCAAACTGTGATGCAGTATGTCAGCAGGCTCGCAATGGATGAGCGGTAGAAGGTCAGCAGCAGGGCGGGTTTAGGTTGTGTTTCCTGAGGACTCTCAGGAAGTGTAGGTGCTGCTGAGCCTCCTTGATGATTGAGGTGATGTTCTCTGACCAGGAGATGTCCGCTGAGATGAGGATGCCAAGAAACCGGATGGTGTGGACCCTCTCCACACTCTCCGTTGATGTAAAGGGGGGCTGGATCGGTGCTGTGCTTCCTGAAGTCGATGATAATCTCTCTGGTTTTCTTGGTGTTGAGCGAGGTTATTCTCAGAACACCAGGCTGCCAGCTTCAGGATCTCCTCCCTGTAGGCAGCCTCGTCACCTCTGGAGATGAGTCCGACCACTGTGGTGTCGTCAGCAAACTTGACAATGAGGTTGTCATTGTTGGCCGGGCTGTAATCGTGGGTGTAGAGACAGTACAGGAGGGGGCTCAGCACACAGCGCGTGGGTGGAGGAGAGGTGGGGGCCAAGTATCACAGTCTGGGGTCGGTTTGTGAGAAAGTCCTTTGTCCAGGCACATGTGAGGGGAGGGAGACCAAGTGTTCAGTTTAGAGCACAGTCTGTCTGGGATTATTGTGTTGAAGGCAGAACTGTAATCCACAAAGAGCATCGGGACGTAGCTCTGCCACAGGCCAGACCGTTCCTCCTGAGAGGGGTGTATGCTGGGACTACTAGCAGGAAGAGGTGGTCTGAGAGGCCAAGATGCTGAGGGGGCACAGCCCCGTAGTCCTGCTTTATGTTAGAATCCACATGATCAGGGGTACTATGCCCTCTGCTGGGACAGTTCACATGCTGAGTAAAGCTTGGTAAAACAGTCTTTAAGTATGTTTTATGTGTGTTTACAGTGCTGTATAGGTGCTGAAAGGCTGAGCTAATGTTAGCATCAGGTGGACTTTAGACAGACTCACAACAGCTAGCTCTCTGAGCAGGTACAAGGTCTGACAGTGATGGAACTATAACAGAGAACCCAGAGAACTGACAGTGTGTGAGTCCCTCTAGTGGATGTTGTGGAGTATTGTGTTGTCTTTGCTCCAAAGGTTTTTGTACAGAGTTGAGCTGTTTCCTGTCACTGTGGGCTGCAGAGCACAGTAGTACACAGCAGAGTCAGACAGCTGAAGCTTCTGGATCTTCAGAGGAACTGACTTATTCTGGATGTCTGTATGAAATCTGTCATCCTGGAAGTCTGGAGCTTTATCTGCTGGTCCAGTTCCATACTTCTTCAGCATGTACTTTGGGGAACTGTTCACTTCTTGTTTGTACCAGAACAGATAAGGACTTAGATCACTGGTCTGAAAGGAGCATCCAAGTGTGACAGTGTCTCCTTCAGCAGCAGTGACATCTCCCTCTTGCTGGGTCACTGAGTCTTGTCCTTTACACTCTGGGGAAGAAGAGAAGATGCAGAGGAAGAGATGGATCAATAAAGATGATTGATGAAAGCAGAACAATCAGCAGCTGCTCTCTTCACTGTCAGTGAGTTGATGACAGCTGCCAGCTACATGCAGAGAGAAGTCTGTCAGTTGATGGTCTAACAGTTGTTGTCAGTGAGTCTCTGTCATGTTCAATATGTCACCTACCTCTTATTGTGAGCAGAAACAAAGCCACAGACAGCCTGAAGCTCACTGACAGCATCTTAAAGACAGTCTGTCTGTTGTTTGGATCCAACTCTGTCAAAGTGGCTCTTTTCTGAACTTGAGTCAGAGTTTAGCTCCTCCCTCAGTCCTCTCCTGCTTCCTGTCACATCTCTGACAGACACAGTGTCTGTGCTGCTGCTGCTCTCAGCTGCTCTCACTATGCAATGAAGCGTCTTCCTGCAGGTGGTGGTGCAGGCTCCGTACCACACAGTGATGCAGCTGGACAGGATGCTCTCAACAGCCCCTCTGTAGAAGGTGCACAGGATGGAGGGAGGGGCTCTGGCTTTTTTGAGCTTGCGGAGGAAGTAGAGGCACTGCTGCGCCTTCTTGGTCAGTGATGCAGTGTTGTTAGTCCAGGAGAGGTCCTCAGTGATGTGCACACCCAGGAACTTGGTGCTGCTCAGCTGCTCCACAGCAGCACCGTCGATGGTCAGAGGGGTGTGCTGACTGTGTGCTCTCCTGAAGTCCACAATTGTCTCCCTTGTCTTCACCAGGTTCAGGGAGAGGTTGTGGTCTCTGCACCTCGTGGCCAGAAGGTGCACCTCATTTCTGTAGTTTGTTTCATCCCCCCTGAAGTGTCATCCACAAACTTTACAAAGATGTTGCTGTTGTGTGTTGGTGTGCAGTCATGGGTCAGCAGAGTGAAGAGGAGGGGGCTCAGCACACATCCTTGGGGAGTCCTGGTGTTCATTGTGATGGTGCTGGATGTGTTTCTGCCAGCCCACACTGTCTGAGGTCTCCCAGTGAGGAAGTCCACTTCCTGGTCACTTGTTCACCATGTCTGAATATGAACATCTAAAAGCAGAACAATAAGGTTCATTTTAGCAGATCAGTGTACCACCAGGTAAGTCAGACACCTGGTCAGGACCCTCTGTGGGCTCCTTCTCCAGATGTTTGGCCACCTGAGCAGAGAGCCAGGGGCAGAGCCAGGACCTGCTAGAGGGATCTTATTTCTCAGCAGCCCGGGGAGAAGCTGTGAGTCTCCTAGGAGAATCTGGAGGAGGTTGCTGGAGACAGGGAGGTCTGGTGGTCTGTGGTCCTCCTGCTGTTTTCACGAGCCTGATGGATTAAACAGTTTGGAGGATGAATGGATGGACACATGCTCTCAGTGTTGTTTTGACCTGACTTACATAAAGGTCCATCATCATTCAGTCAGAACTTCATTCCTCTACAGCTCTGACTTCTTACTGTTTACTGTCATCTGGATGAAGGTTCAGCTAACAGGATGAGAACTGATGATGATGTTTCATCTCCTCTACAAACCATCTGAAGAGTCCACAGCACACTGAATCCTGACAGTCTACAGCTGTGAGTGTGTGAGTCCCTCTAGTGGATGTTGTGGAGTATTGTTTTGTCTTTGCTCCAAAGGTTTTTGTACAGAGTTGAGCTGTTTCCTGTCACTGTGGGCTGCAGAGCACAGTAGTACACAGCAGAGTCAGACAGCTGAAGCTTCTGGATCTTCAGAGGAACTGATGTGTCTTTGAGTTCAGCATCAAATCTGGATTTCTTGGAGTCTCCTGGATCTTTTATTGCAGAGTGACGCATCAGTATAGACTTTGGAATGTTGTTCACTTCTTGTTTGTACCAGAACAAAGTGGGACTGTAACCAGTCTGAAAGGAGCATCCAAGTGTGACAGTGTCTCCTTCAGCAGCAGTGACATCTCCCTCTTGCTGGGTCACTGAGTCTTCTCCTTTACACTCTGGGGAAGAAGAGAAGATGCAGAGGAAGAGATGGATCAATAAAGATGATTGATGAAAGCAGAACAATCAGCAGCTTTAAAGAGTTCTCTCACATGTAGAACAGATTTCATTTTCAGGGATCATTGTCACTTTGAAGCATAGAAGGTGTTTTCCAAGGTAACAGATGGCAGCAGAGATGATGTGCTGTGAGTGAGTGTAGAATGAACATTCAGAGCTCTTCATGTAGAGCTCAGTAATGTCTTCAAGTGTTTGAAGAGGAAACATGTGCAGCTTTCTATCTTACCAAAGAAAAGAGCAGCAAGAAGAATCCACAGCCAATGTTCCATCTGTACAACAAGGTTTCAATCAACAGGAGGAGCAGCTGATGTTCCACATTCAGTCTGACAGCTGTTCTCTTCACAGCAGCACTTCTTACTGACAGAATGCTGCAACACAGCGCACAAGGAGTGCACCGCCTCTTGGATCATGTGGCCCTCTAGTGGAGCTACAAAGTGCACTTCAACAGTGTGGAGAAAAGGCTTCCAGCAGCTGCTCACTGTGTCCCTCTGTGTGTTTGTGCAGAGCTGAGCTGCTTCCTGTCAATGTGGAGTGAAGAAAGCTCACAGTGGAGTGTCTCTGACTGTCCCTCCATCTTGTTGTGGATGTGCTGCAGCAGCTTTGTGTGTCCTCCTTAGTTCAGTGTTGTTGGGCTCTTTTAAGCTGGATCCATACTCCACGAGAACAAAGAACTTTCTTCTCGCTCCCTGGGTGGTAAGAGCAAAAAAAGTTAGTTTCAGCATGGAGTACTCACACTCTCCGAGAAGCGTTTGTTCGTCCCCATACGGCCCTTCCACTGCAGCGCACGTCACACACAAAAGGTTGACAATGCAGTTGTGTTGTAAACTGTGAGCACAGTCGTGATTACCTGGCCTAACGAGCTGATAATGTTCAGGGAAGAGGGCACACAGCTGACAACAGATAGAAGATCAGTGCAGCTGACTGTAGCAGACCTCTGGTCTGTGAGTTTAACTCTGTGAACGTGTGGATGACTGTCTGCAATAACACATCCTGTCTCCCGGGGTTTAATGTGCGCGAGCCGCTGTAACACCGTGATCAATACTGGGATTAGTTTTTATCGCCACCTTGTGGACAGACGCTCTCCTCTGTGCGCCGTGTTTCTCCTTCCAGGAGCTGTTTGCAGCTGCTCATCTAAACTGTCCATGGTCGCTGTGCTTCCTCCTTCTGTCTGTGTGTTCTCACCTGAAGAAGCTCTTGGCTTCAAAACATTCATCACGCCCACAATAAATTCCGATTTCTGCCTGGGCCATGTGTCCGAGAGAGCTGCAGAACAAGGGCTCCAAGAAAAAAATGATGATATTTTGTTCTTGGAGCACCAGCAGTCAGGAGCAGTCACAACTCTGCAGATCTGATGCCACCTCTTCAAATGGCAGCTCCAGTGTTTCTGTCTATTTGTGGGGGTGTCTTCAGTTTGTTTTAAAAGTCAGCACACTTGCCTGGCCAGAAAAGCACTCCAGCTACTCACTTTTTGCTATTCACCACCCCTAGATGAGACTGCTGAAGTTCCAGCATGTTCTCTCGCATGGTGGGGGAACCATCCATCCATCCGTCTTCGACCGCTTATCCAGGGCCGGGTTGCGGGGGGCAGCAGTCTAAGCAGGGACGCCCAGACTTCCCTCTCACTAGACACGTCTTCCAGCTCTTCCGGGGTTAATCCCATGGTGTTCTCTGGCCAGTCAAGAGACGTAGTATCTCCACAATGTTCTGGGTGTCTTTCGGGGTCTCCTCCTGGTGGGACATGCCCGAAACACCTCCCCAGGAAGGCGTCCAGAAGAAATCCGAAACAGATGCCCAAGTCACTTCTCCGCTCTACTCCGAGCTCCTCTCGGGTGACTGAGCTCCTCACCCTATCTCTAAGGGAGCGCCCATCCACCCTTCGAAGAAAGCTCATTTCGGCCGCTTGTGTTCACAATCTCAGTCTTTTGGTCCCTACCCACAGCTCATGGCCATAAGTGAGAATAGGAATGTACACTGACCAGTAAATCGAGAGCTTTGCCTTTCGGCTCAGGTCCTTCTTCAACACGACATACCGGTACAGTGACCACATTACTGCAGAAGCTGCCCCTATCTGTGTGTCAATCTCCCGCTCCATTTTTCCCTCACTAGTGAACGAGACCCCAAGATACAAAAACTCCTCCACTGGGGGCAACCACCTTTTTCCTGTTGAGGACCATGGCCTCAGACTTGGAGGTGCTCTCATCCCAGTGCACGCTGGAGGACCTGGTTCGATGAAGCCAACAGAACAACATCAAAAAGCAGAAATGAGATCCTGTGGTTTCGAACTGGACCCTGTCCGGCCTCATGCTGTGTCTAGGAATTCTGTCCATAAAAATAAAGAACCGAACCGGTGACAGAGGGCAGCCCTGCCGGAGTCCAACATGCACCAGGTAAAGGTCTGTCTTACTGTCGGCAATGTGAACCAAACTCCTGCTCCGGTCATACAGGGACAGTCAAATGCCTTTTCCAAATACACAAGACACATGTGAACTGGTTGGGTGAACTCCCATGAACTCTCCAGCACCCTGTGGAGGGTGTAGAGCTGGTCCAGTGTTCCGCAGCCAGGAAACCCTGCATTGTTCCTTCTGGATCCAAGGTTTAACTATCGGCCGAATTCTTCTCCCCAGTACTCTGGCATAGACTTTCCCAGGAAGGCTGAGGAGTGTGTTCCCCCTGTAGTTGGAGCACACCCTCCGGTCCCCCTTGTTTAAAAGAGGGGCCACCACCCTGGTCCCCGATTGCCACGCAACATTGCAGAGGCGTGTCAACCAAGACAGCCACACAACATCCAGAGACTTAAGGTACCCAGGGTGGATCTCATCCGGTTCCTTCAGGGAGCTTTTTGACTACCTTGGAACTTCAGCCCAGGTGTGGGGGAACCACAATGTGTAATCCTTTGTAAATGAGTCCATCGAATGAAGCAAGTTGACTTCTTCAGTCGCAGTATGGCTGCAAGGCGAGGGTGCATCTGGTCTGCGTTCAGGCCAGCCTTTTTGTATTGTCTGTAGGAGACAGCTTAGCTCCTATAAGCTCTTTATCTCTGTTTACTTTTCCTTTGTTATCTCTTTTCCTTCAGGAGTACAGACACGTATTTAGGTGTGCTTAAGTTAGTGTCATTGTTTCTCTTTGCAGTTTTAACCCTTTCTTTTAGGTAAAAGGTCAGTATTCTAAGTATCTCCTTTATATCTATATAAACTCCCAACATCCCGACGTCACACATTTACCCGTTCACACTTCAGTAACTTGAAAGAATCTGTGTCTGTCCATTGTCTGAACCCAGTGTGTCCTGCAGCTGTCAGTGAAAGAGAGGCGGGACACACGTGGACACCACTGTATCACAGGGCTAACATGTAGAGACAAACAACCACACACACTCACACCTGCAGCCAATGAGAGTCCCCAGTTAACCTCACATGCAGGTCTGTGGAATGTGGGAGGAAGCCGGAGAACCATTGACAGTAAAAACCATGGACAGAGCTTCCGTGACGTCACCCGTTTGTTTCTGAAGAGCCGTTTTGAGTCTCAGTGGGAGGTTCCGGGACGTGATGACCGCCGCCATGTTGGCAGCGTCACGTCAACTAAAACTCCGAATATGGACAAAGAGGGGGAGCACGAGCGGGGTTTAGGGGGGCGGGCAATCGTGGAAGCAGGAAACTCACGCTGTGATACGTCAACTGTCTGTCACTCAAGCGGCAACGCCCATAATTAGGCGTAATTTTAAGTCCGAATACAATTGAAACGAGTGAGTTGAAAAAAAATTCACCCCCCGTACAATTGACACTAGAAGAGAACCTATCATCTGAGACCAGAGTGGTTTTTTGTACCAGGCTGTAAACATGTTCTTTTCTGCTGTGAAGTCGGCCATTTTAACATGGGAGTCTATGGGAAATTACTCGCTTTTGGAGCCAACCCCCAGCTGTTGCAGCGTGAATTACAAGTTTTGACACTTCCGCATGGGCTTCCACTTTGAGCCCCGAAGGTTGCCGCTTGCGGAGAACCCACAGAGACACAGGGAGACAAGGTCCACATAGAAAGACCTGCACCTAACCTGCACCACGGTGCTGCCCATAGTGTGTCTGTGTGTGTGTCTATAGTTCCTGGAGGGTTCATGCCACTTAAGTAAAGACCCTTTAGTTGAAGCAGGAAGTCTGGACTTTGGTGTCATGTGGGCGGCTTCATGTCCAATCCATGTGGTGCTACAGAAACCAAACTGTTCACTGTTCAGTATTTATGAAGCTGACTGTGGGACAGGAAGCCTGCTGATTTCAGACCAGGTTAGCAGTGTTAAAGTAGCCTCCTGTGGACACACTGGTCTGTGTCTGTCCTTCTGTCTGAAGCAGGTTCCTGCTGTCATAGAGGGCGCTGTCCTCGGGGTCTTCCCCTCCTCTTGTGTCTGGTTGGGTTCTTCCAGCCTGTCTGTGATGTGTTTGCTGTATGAGCTGTGGTGCTGGGGTCCTGGCTCTCTTCACTGCAGGAGTTCCTTCAGTCATCATGCTGGCAGTATTCATATAGCAGGTTGGACCACACAGAGGATTCTCCCACTCCTAACAGACCGTATGTGTGTTCAGCTGCAACAGAGACTTCTTGGTGTGATGAACTCAGTGTGTACTTAGAGCTGTGATCAGACGAAGTGCTCTGAAGAAGAGGAGCAGCTGTAACCACAGTGACTCTGATCAAACAGGAACCATCAGAATCCATCTGATATGAAGGTCTGTGGTTTGAATCCCACTTCCCTCCTCTTTGAAGAGGAGTCAGATATCTGTGTTCAGGTTTTTGTACAGCCTCTTCTACACTTTGTATCACTGTGTTTCTAGAGCACAGTAGTAGAGAGCTGTGTCTGCCAGCCTCACACCTCTGATGGTCAGTTCAGATGATGTGTCGCTTGTTTTGGATCCATATCTTTTATCTGGAATATGCTCACTACCACTCCATCTCTTTGCTCCTTTGTAGAGTATAAACTGAGGAGCCTGAAGGTCAGAATGATGTCTGTACCAGTAGAGGAGAGCACCATCAGCACTAGTCTGATATGTACATGAGAGTGTGACGTTTTGTCCCTCTGTCCCGCTGACTTGTCTTTGTCCAGCAGAGATTGTGTCTCCAGCTGTCAGTCCTGGAAAAAGTAAAGAACATGAAGCCATTAGACTAACATTGTCCATGAGGCTGAGAGGAGAAGACAGTGGAAAATGTCTCCTGTGTTACTGTGTGGACACAAAGAGCTCAGCTTGATGACAAAGACAGATGATTGCATGTGTCCAACATGGACATTTGTAAGTGCCAAAGACAAATGTCCAGTTGTAGAACAGCAGGCAGACATCTTTGATCCAGCTGCTCATAAACTCACCTATGAAGTGAGATGAAAACAAAAAGAGGTGAAGCAACATGTCTTTGGAGTTATTAAAGCAGACACACAGCACATCAACAATGTTCTTCCACTGCACTACAATGAGGCACAAAGAATGTCATTGGATGAGCTGAAGTTCAGTGGGCGGGGCCAATCACCTCTTGTTGTTATTGTTTCAGTTCAGCTCAGCCAATGAAATTCTTTAGTGCTTCCACAGCAGCTCTGTCTCTGTCTCTGATCTTTACTGCTTCATGTCTCTGTTGTCTTTGTCCTCAGTCCAATGACTGAAACATCAGTGGTTGAACAGTGTGTGAGTCCCTCTAGTGGATGTTGTGGAGTATTGTGTTGTCTTTGCTCCAAAGGTTTTTGTACAGAGTTGAGCTGTTTCCTGTCACTGTGGGCCTCACAGCACAGTAGTACACAGCAGAGTCAGATAGCTGAAGCTTCTGGATCTTCAGAGGAACTGATGTGTCTTTGAGTTCAGCATCAAATCTGGATTCCTTGGAGTCTCCTGGATCTTTGATTCCAGCCACACGCATCAGTACAGACTTTGGAAAGTCGTTTACTTCTTGTTTGTGACAGTGTCTCCTTCAGCAGCAGTGACATCTCCCTCCTGCTGGGTCACTTGTCCTTTACACTCTGGATGACTCGCTGATGCCTGGTGAAACTGGCTCCAGATTGAATTCTTATTTTCTTTTAAATAAATCATTGTGTTTGCTGCCTGTGGATGTGTAGGGTGGACCCCGCCTCTCACCCGTAGTTAGCTGGGATAGGCTCCACCCCCGTGACCCTGCACTGCAGGAGGAAGCGGGTTGATAGATGATGATGGATGTCTGCTGCTGTTTTCTTCTTTCATCAATGCTGCCCTCTGCTGGACACGTGTAGGAAACAGCCAGTCACTGCTCGGTGAATGTATTTGTTGTTGTTTGTAGAACGTTGACATGGACATTGTTCTTTGGTTTGTTTTTGTTTTTTATTAATTTACATCAGTAACGTTCAAAAGGGCAGATGCTCAGTATCTCTCCATAAAAACCTAGAGAATAAAAACATAAATCAGTCCAGTTGGAGGTCTCGGTCCTCTGATGTCTGTGCTCTGGTTCTGCTGACGGTGTATGGAGCCAAATCGGGGTCATAAGTTTTGTTAACCTGAAAAAATAAAATTCATTCAAACACTAAAATTTGAAACTGAACATTTATGCTTTGATGTTGATTTTTTTCAGTTCAAAATTTTTCTGGAATCAACTTTGAAATTCTTTTGAATAAATAGTTTATTTTCAGGTTTCATGTCAATAATTATTTTCATATTTACCATTTTATTTTTTAAGTTTCAGAGTTTTTGTTTTCAGATTCAAATCTTATTTTTTTACAGTTTCACATCTTGTTTCTTCAGGTTCAAATCTTTTTTTCAGCTTCAGATTTACTTTTCAGGTTCAAATCTTTTTTCCGCTTTCGCCTCTCCTTTATTCACCTTTGAGGTTTTGACCCTGATTTTGCGGGGGGTGGGACATGGGTGTGGCCTGCTGAGTGACAGCAGGACAATGATGCTGAGGCAGAGCGCGCTCTGGGCTGAGGCCTGAGCTCGGCCATGGTGCCTTCAGGGAACATCGGACGTGTGGTCAGTTAAACTCAACATGCGCTGTCTATCGTATTGACGTGACTGGCTGCAAAACACTGACACCAGGCAAAGTTGTAGACAGTGTCGCATCAAAAGGGAGAATATTAATAATTTGTGGAAGCGATAAGACGCTAAACACATCATGCAGGCCTCCTGGCGGACCCTGAAAGGAACTATCGGCTGGCTGTCACTCTCTTCCTGCTCTGTGCACCAGAGAAGAATGCGCACTCAATGAGCGTCAGTGTTAAGTTACAGCGAGACTCAACTGGTGAAAACACCGAATACGGCGCAATATGGCAGAGAAATTACCAGTGAGTCGGAAAAGCCACAACCAGAAAATGTCTTGATGCAGAAAGATGTGAGACAAGAGTGGTTATCGGTACGACTTCACCTGGCAACGACTGGCCGAGCAGAAGCGGCTACATGCTACGCTGCGGTGGCCACAGTACTTCCAGACAGGTAGGCTGATCACGTATGAGTTTTTCATTTTTATTATTTTTCATCACTGCGTAGCCAGTTTACTCAGCGTTCAGTTACTTGTTGAGCTGAATGTTTTGCCAGTAGGAGAAGAGCGGAGATGTGCGTGAGGCTGTCAGCTTTCACCAGGCTACGTTTGCTAACGTGATGCTAACGTGACCCTTACAGGCTCCGGTCGGCAGCTTTCTGCGTTTTATGCAGGTTTTATTCCATTTACCAGTTTTTCTGAGTTTCTGTTTAATCGGTAAGCAAACGAACTTGACGTGGATACTCTTGTTCTTGTCGATGGTCATTATCACGGTCACGGTGCTGCTCAACATGCTAGGTGTCTCTGTTGTTGTAGCTGCGTCCTCAGCTCTGCTGAGGGAGAGCAGAGCAGCGTCTTCTGTCATAGACCTGCTGCTGTTGTCATTGTTCAGTTTACTGCTGCTCTCTTTATGCTGTATTTACTGTGCATTGTGTAATTGTTATATTCTCTCCACAGCTCTGTGATCTTATGACCAGACGCTGCACCAGACCAGTCTTCACCTGCCTGAGGACAGCACGTGATAATAATGATCACTGATTTTGTTCATATATATGTATAATGCATGTTATTTAAATCCAAATACAGTAAACTGTTGCCAACATATCTGGTTTTCATTATTTGTGCAGCTTTTTAAAATAACAAAGACTGAATATTTTCTGTAATAGACAACAAACACAGTTACAGTTGTTCAGTGAACAGATATTTATTCTCATGTATGATCACCAAAAAAAGAACTAAAGCACCAAACATGTTAGAACCTGAAGAGATAACAGGCCAGTTCTAGGTGTGGGGCGCCTTCCTTCTATACAGGCCTGTGTGTGTCAGCATGAGGATGCACCAGTCACCAGGTTGTCCACAGCATCATCTGAGCCTGCAGCTCACTCAGAAACAACAGCTGGCTGCACCTGCTGCAGGAGGACCATGGTGAGGAGGTCAGAGGTCACACTTGGTTCAGACGGAGCTCCAGCAGCTGGTGGATCTGCTCAAGGCTCAGGATTTGAATTCTGACCTGTCAATCAGTAAACAATAAGCATTTATATTGTCAATAAACAGAGCTTTACTGTCCTTGACCAGGTCTTACATACAGTATGATTGGTGCTCAGACTAAAGTAGAGCAGGTAGGTGTCTGGTGATGTGAGGTAGCTGAATATCTGTAGGGAGCAGACTGCTCTGTAAACACCAGAGGAAATGCACTGAAGAGTCATAATAAAGATTCAGTGCTAACTGGCTGTGTAGCATCGCTGCCCTTGTTGGTTTTAGCAAATCTAACCTGAAGTAATTGCCATGTTTGATGATGTTATGTATTTATTCTCGCTGTAACTCAGCACTGACGCTTATTACTTCTCTGGTGCACAGAGCAGGAAGAGAGTGACAGCCAGCCGATAGTTCCTTACAGGGTCCGCCAGGAGGCCTGCATGATGTGTTTAGCGTCTTATCGCTTCCACAAATTATTAATATTCTCCCTTTTGATGCGACACTGTCTACAACTTTGCCTGGTGTCAGTGTTTTGCAGCCAGTCACGTCAATACGATAGATAGCGCATGTTGAGTTTAACTGACCACACGTCCGATGTTCCCTGAAGGCACCATGGCCGAGCTCAGGCCTCAGCCCAGAGCGCGCTCTGCCTCAGCATCATTGTCCTGCTGTCACTCAGCAGGCCACACCCATGTCCCACCCCCCGCAAAATCAGGGTCAAAACCTCAAAGGTGAAAAAAGGAGAGGCGAAAGTGGAAAAAAGATTTGAACCTGAAAAGTAAATCTGAAGCTGAAAAAAAGATTTGAACCTGAAGAAACAAGATGTGAAACTGTAAGAAAATAAGATTTGAATCTGAAAACAAAAACTCTGAAACTTAAAAAATAAAATGGTAAATATGAAAATAATTATTGACATGAAACCTGAAAATAAACTATTTATTCAAAAGAATTTCAAAGTTGATTCCAGAAAAATTTTGAACTGAAAAAAATCAACATCAAAACATAAATGTTCAGTTTCAAATTTTAGTGTTTGAATGAATTTTATTTTTTCAGGTTAACAAAACTTATGACCTCGATTTGGCTCCATAACGGTGCCCGTGGTTACTCGGTCATTTGTTGACGGTCCCTCATGAGCCGCTGCTGGACCTGCAGTGAACGATGACACGCAGGGCGTGGGCCCTTTAACTCTTAACGACACAGCTCATTGGTCAGGACCATCACGTGGTTGCTTGTCGGCCAATCACAGGCTCGGATGTTGGTAGGTGGCCGTCCTGCTTGCATTTACAGCAGGAAGAATCGATTCTTCGGATCCACGGCTGATTTTGCGTCGCTGTCGCCGCTTCACAGATCAATTCTGCGTGACACGGACCCGTCATCACCGCGGGCCTGTCCGGAAACGGCCACCGGGGCTTCATGTCCGCTCTGGGTGGCGTATAAGAGCGACCGAGGGGCAGCTAACGTTAGCCGTTAGCTTCGTGCCGGTTACCGTCAGAGGTGAGCGCTGTTAGCTTTAGCATCTCCCTGGACTCGGAGGACCGGGAGGCTCCCAGCTGTTCTCAGCGCAAACACGGCACCTGTGACCCGCCCGGCACGTGACAGCACCGGGAGCTCAGTCACACATTATCACCAGCGGGTCACGTGTTCCTAAACACACACACGCACACAGACACACACACGCACACACAGACACACACACACAGACACACACAGACACACAGACACACACACAGACACGCACACACACACACACACACAGAGACACACACAGACACACACACAGAGACACACAGACACACACAGAGACACACACATACACAGACACACACAGACACACACACATACACAGACACACACAGACACACACACATACACAGACACACACACACGCACACACAGACACGCACACACACACACACACAGAGACACACACAGACACACACACAGAGACACACACACACACAGACACACACAGAGACACACACATACACAGACACACACAGACACACACACATACACAGACACACACACACGCACACACAGACACACACACATACACAGACACACACAGACAGACACACACACAGACAGACACACACACAGACCGGTGTTTGTGGTCAGCACACTGTCTGTTTGCCTCCTCAGGTCCTCCTTGTATGGGTGAGTGAGCGTCAGCCATGAGTGCTGAGCCAGACGCGCTGGCCGTGGTCAACCAGCTGAGGGACCTGGCAGCGGACCCCATGAACCGCAGGGCCATCGTCCAGGACCAGGGCTGCCTGCCAGGCCTCATCCTGTTCCTGGACCACCCCAACCCTCAGGTGGTCTACTCCGCCCTGCTGGTGAGTCTGTTCCAGCCGACTGCATCCACATCAGTGTTATTCTGTTGAACACAAACAGGACGTGATGATGTCAGAATAATGTGACTTCAACACTGTATTCTAATTTACCATGGAGTCAGACTGCAGATGTGGTGATGGAGTCTGGTGTCTGACATTCTGCTGTGTGACCCAGGCGATCCGTTACCTGGCTGAATGTCGACCCAACAGAGAGAAGCTGAAGGGGGAGCTGGGCATGATGCTGAGCCTGCAGAACGTCGTGCAGAAGTGAGTGTGCCTGCATCAGTTTGTGTGATCCAGCAGCTCGGAGTCATCATCGCAGGGAGGCAAGACGGCACTCCGCGCTCTGAATAACGCTGCTTTCATCTCATCCTGCTGTCCAGGTCGACCACCCCAGGAGAGACCAAGCTGCTGGCGTCAGAGATTTATGAGCTCTTGCAGGCATCCAGCGGCGCCGACACTGAGCCGGCAGAGGAAGCTGTCGGCAGCCGTCGTAAAGCCCAGTTCTTCCTGGGCTCCAGCAACAAGAGAGCCAAGACCGTCATCCTCCACATCGACGGGCTGGACGACTCGGTGAGCTGGAGCCAAGCATCCGTTCATCAGAGCCAGTCAGGAAACACACACACAGCTCATCCAGGGTCAGTGCAGGTCATGTGACTGTAACGTGTCGTCCTTCAGAGCCGCAGGAGTCTGTGTGAGGAGGCCCTGCTGAAGATCAGAGGGGTCATCAGCTTCACCTTTCAGATGGCCGTGAGGAGGTGCATCGTTCGGATCCGGTCGGACCTGAAGGCGGAGGTGAGGCGGCTGCCGCTCTTCATGGTGTTAGCATGTCGTTCTGTGTGCTGAATCTGTGTGTGTGTTCAGGCGTTGGCGTGTGCGATCGCCTCCACTCAGGTGATGAAGGCTCAGCAGGTGGTCAAGGGAGAGAACGGGGACGAGGTCAGTGTGTAAGCATGAAGCTGAAGAGTCCACAGGAACCATGTGCTGACTGTTCCATCCTGTGTGTGTGTGTGTGTGTCTGTGTGTCTCTGTGTGTGTCTCTGTGTGTGTCTCTGTGTGTGTGTCTGTGTGTGTGTCTGTGTTTGTCTCTGTGTGTGTCTCTGTGTGTGTGTCTGTGTGTGTGTCTGTGTGTGTTTCTGTGTGTGTGTCTCTGTGTGTGTGTGTCTGTGTGTGTGTGTGTGTGTGTGTGTCTGTGTCTGTGTGTGTGTCTCTGTGTGTGTGTCTGTGTGTGTCTCTGTGTGTCTGTGCGTGTGTGTCGCTGTGTCTGTGTGTGTGTCTGTATGTCTGTGTGTCTGTGTGTCTCTGTGTGTGTCTGTGTCTGTGTGTGTCTGTGTGTGTGTGTGTGTGTGTGTGTCTGTCTGTGTGTGTGTGTGTCTGTCTGTGTGTGTGTGTGTCTGTCTGTGTCTGTGTGTGTCTCTGTGTGTCTGTGCGTGTGTGTCGCTGTGTCTGTGTGTGTGTCTGTGTGTGTGCGTGTCTGTGTGTGTGTGTCTGTGTGTGTGTGATCCTGTCCTTGCAGATGATGATCCCGTTTGCGGAGGATGGTTCCGTGGAGGTGGAGCAGAACGTGGACCTTCCAGACTATCTGCCAGAGGATGAGAGCCCGTCTCAGGAGCCCGACAAGGCGGTCAGCCGTGTGGGAACGGGTCAGGACGGGGCCAGCTGGCTTGGAGCCGCTGCTAACTTCCTGTCCCGCTCCTTCTACTGGTGACCGTGTGGGGCCGTGCCTCCTTGGGCCCCTCCTCCCCAAGCCTTGTCAGCAGAACCAGAACCTGCCAGCTGCCAGACGTCTCAGCCGGAGAGAGGAGCCGCTCCTCCAAGAAAACACCCAGCAGGATTCTGTTTCAGTTTCCATGGTGACAGGTCCAGCTGTTACAAACCGAAGTGTCCTGCAGTGATGAACACACAGACCCGAGTCCTGTTAGGTTTGTTTTTATTCCAAGTGTGGTTCTTCTGTTCAGCTTGCTGACATCATCAGGTTTCACCTGTGATTAGCAGCAGGTGGCGCTGTGTGCCCGTGTGAGACGCATCCAGCTGCCGGGTTCCATGTCGGAGCAGGAAACTGTCCACACCGCGCCACTCCTCCTTTACTCACTGTCAAGGCCTCAGATGATGTCATCACCTGAGCTCCGCCCACCTCCTGCCTGTGAGGGTTAGGCGTAGATGCTCCAGAGCCGCTCACTGATGTCAGCTTCCTGTGATGTCACGGCCTGTGAACGTGGTGAGGTCAGCTGATCGGAGGACTCCTTTGTGGACCATCGTAGTGTTCTTACCTGAATGAATGCCTTTAACTGATAATCAATCAGCTGATCAATGTGCTGCGATGCTGCCTGCTGTGTTCAGATCGGCAGGTGTGTGAGCAGACTCGAATGGATGTTATTGATCCTCTTGTATTGTTATTGATCCTCTTGCATTGTTATTGATCCTCTTGTATTGTTATTGATCCTCTTGCATTGTTATTGATCCTCTTGCATTGTTATTGATCCTCTTGCATTGTTATTGATCCTCTTGTAGGGTTATTGATCCTCTTGTATTGTTATTGATCCTCTTGTATTGTTATTGATCCTCTTGTTTGTACTCTGGCTGCTGCAGTGTTTCCTGCTCAGGTCACATGACCTTCAGAGACCATGTACAGATGTTTACTGTTGTGTTGGTGTGATTGCAGCTGTGCTCATAGCTCCGCCTACAGCACACTCTCCAATCACGTGTGTGTCCAGACGCAGCGCCGGCCTGGTCATCGTTATCTGCTGGCGTCCTCCCGCCTTGCTCAGGTGTCCCCCTCGCTGCTAACGGTGCCCCCTGTGGCTGAGGAGCCTGCAGTGCAGGGACGTGCAGAGTGTGTCCGGCCTGAGCGCTGCTGTCTGGATGAACCGTGGGAACAGTGTTTGTGTCCTCTGTCTGTTACTGATTCTGTTTGAACAGCTCTGTGATGATTTGTATCACGTTGACTCACTGTCTCCAGGCGTCAGATCCAAGATGATGAATACCGGCTCACATGCTGAGCTCTGGGTGTTCTGTCTGGTCACAGTGAATGAATCATGGGTGGAGCCAGCCGGACATGTGTGGAGGTGGACTAATAAAATACTGATCAAAGCCTGCAGGAGTCCTGAGCTGCTTACTGAGCGTCCTGTGACGGGCGGCCTGAGGCTGAGGACGGTCCACCTCACTGTTCAAACCTGTGCCTGGCAGCTGATCAGTGAAAGACCAGTGTTTGCCTCAGTGTGTCACCAGGTCTGTTTGGATGTGTCCTTTATGTCCAAGAGTCTGAACCGAGGGGACCGGATCCTTGAGTCCAGCGGCCTGGATTTAAACTCTTGGACACTGTGACCTGGATGAAGGCGAGCCTCCACAGACAGCACCGCTACATATTGAGCATTATAAAACACGTGTGGGTTAACCAGGTACAGCCTGTTGGACCGTCTCCTTCAGGACTGAAGTCCTGCTCTGTGTGACGGCCTGCTGCCTGTACCGTTCCTCCATGTTAGCATCACACAGCTGCTGCAGAGTCCATGATGTGGATCTTCTGTTGGTTTCAAAGGGGCTCTGTTGGACTGAGAGCTGCTGACTGTGGAGCTTATTCGGGTACAGTGGGCCCAACATCATGTTAAGGCTCCACCCACGTGTGGTGTACCCGAGGTTCTGTCTTAGGCCCCAGTTTTCCTTGTATGCTCCCTCTTAGGAACAACAGGCCTTAAAACCAGGTTCAGGTACTAAGGGGCCCCAGATCTGCCAGACACCTCCCCCACAGCCTGCAGCAGCTTGAACCACTGGTACCAGCAGATCCACGTCATGTTCGAGGCCGAGCGGCTGACTGAGGCTGTGGCAGCGGGCACTTCAGACCAGGCGCTGCTTCGTATTCCTCTCCATCGCCGGTGAGTCTTTGTGAACTGTCGCCTCAGATTTCTGCTGCTGGACTGTCGGCTCCGCCCAGTCTGACCTCCTGTGACCTCTGACACTGCTGCAGCTCCCTGGATGCTTCAGACGTGCTGTGTGAACAGTGCAGGTCTCTGAAACACCCCCTGCTACGTTCAGAGGCACTGAGGACCCCGTTCCTCCACGCTGTGACGCTCACCGCGAGCCTCAGCGGCTCAGCTTCACTGGCTGCACGCTGCCCTCTGCCCTGTCATTGGATAACCTCTTTTTGTGTCACAGGGGAAACTTCAGTGGAAGTGTCAGACAGGCGACCTGGGAGTCTCTGAACCTCTGAGCTCTGCAGAGGAGCAGTGGAGGGCGGACCAGGACAGGCAGAGGCTGACTCATGGTGCAAACAGCTCTGGTTGAGCAACAGAGAGAGAAGTCTGAACAGGAGCTGCAGGGGGGTGCAGGGCTCCTGCACAGTCCTGCATGGACGGGGTCTGAAAGCATGACGTCACGAGTTCTAATCCAAACCTGGTTAGGGGATGGGACAGGAAGTGAGTCGCCTCCCTTCACAATAAAAGCACGGAGCGCTGCTCTGAGGTTGGGTCTTCCTCTTCAGAGGACAGACGGCCGGTCAGGTCGTGTTGGTTCTGTCCTTGACAGCACACGCCCTCACCAGGCAGCCCATCCTACCATGATCCTCGGCCCTCCCTCTGCTGGGACTTTATTTTGGAACCCTCCTGGCGGAAGCGGTCTAAGTGTTGATAACTGGTGTGTGTGGGAGCGTGAGTGAGAGAGGGTGTGTGTCGGTCTGAAGAACATGTCCCTGCTGCTGCTCCTGCTGCTCCTGCTGCTCCTGCTCGGTCTCTTCGCCCTCCGCTGCCGCAGGAGGTGAGTGCCGCCGCTCCTCTCTGACCCGGGCCGGGCCTCCGCTGCCTGGCCCGCTCCGCTCTGTGTGTCACTGGGACAAATGTTCGAGAAAAGTTCGGCCTCGGCTCGGTGCTTTCACTTCTGTAGCCTCCTGGAGTGTAGCAAGGGTCTGAACTTTAATGAAGGCTTGTTTTTACTTCACTACATGGAGCCGAGTACTTTTACTCTGAGCAGCACCGTTACTCCGTTACTCCTGGCAGCAGCGAGCTGTAGGAGCAGAGAGGAGGAGGATGGTCAACAGGAGAGGAGGATGGTCAACACCGCTCCTCAGTGATGCTGCTCCTGTTGACCCGCGGTGCTGACGTAGCAGCTGATGACAGGAGCTGATGGAGCTCCACGGGGCTTCGGTGTTAACTCTTTGCTGTATGAGTCCACAGAGCCTGCTGCTGGACTGCAGCTGTCCTACAGGCGTCCCTTCAGGTTAAACTGCAGTTTGTTCTGCACAAGTAAAGAGTCACGCTGTCTCGTTAAACCAGTCTTATGTCAAACATCAGTGTGCAGCAGATTGAAACGGTACTTACTTAGGTCCATTAACTCATACTTTAACAGCTCCTTACTGAATGTAATCCTGCATGTTTTGGTGTGAGGGGTTAATTTTCTACTGTTCACCACACGGTCAGCCACCAGCCTGTGCGTAGCATGCCTGTCCTTTCACCTGTGTATGTCTCTGTTATTGAGCTCTGGCTGTTTTAACTGTGTGTGCATCACGCAATAGAACTGGCTTCTAAAGGGTTAAAATCCCGATGCTCATTCCATTTTTGATAGTCTGAACTTTAATGTGTTTCTTTCACAAAACCCACAAACTGTGACACCAGTTCATCATTTAAAGGGTTAAATTCCTCCAAAGGGTTTAATGTTTTGTGGTTTTGTGCAGGTCTGAAGTTAAGAGCTACATATTTAACATGTAAAACCCCACTAGGGATGTGCAGGCGCACCCCTCACATTTTTATTCACTTTTATTTTTTACTTTAAGAGATTTATGCAGAAAACATTAACCCGTTAAGTTTTTATATCCGTTTTTAGAAGTGGACATTTTGGTCCTTACTGACAGGAAAGGGTCAATTAAGGCGACGCCTGAGGGTTAATGTAATGTCTAACCACACAGCAGGATGTGCTTAGATGACACCAAGGTGCAGAATCAGAACCTCTTAATCAGCTGTGTGGGTGGAGGCATTCATCAGCAGGAGGAGGGCCTTCACCGTAAACTGCATGTGATGATGGTGGATCAGCTTCAGGTCCTCTAGGTCAGCTGCAGGGAGTCCACCCCCCCGGGAGGAAGTCCCCATCTGATACCACATTCCTCTCAGCACAATCACAGGAAGCAGGACTGATGCTGAGCGTCTCCATCATAGCCAAAGCACCAACAGCCTCCACCCTCTGTCCTCCATCATCACTGCTCAGAACCTCTGGTGACTGACACGGCTCAGATCAGGAGGAGCAGGAGCTTCTCAGTAGGTCCTGCCCCCCAGCAGCCCTGCAGCAGCAGGCGCTGCAGTGCGGGCTGCTCTCTGGCCAGTGATGGCTGCGGGCCGTGTCACAGCCGTGCGGGCCGTGTCACGGCGTTGTTGTAGCAGCTGAGCGTGTTGTGTTCCCTGCGCGGGGAGTGTCGCACTTTCACAACCACACAGAGAACAGCCGGCGTTCAAAGTCCAGATGATTCATTCATGTTGGGTGAAAGTTCAGGAACTGAGACAAAGAAGTCTTCTGTTCTGGTTGTTAAAGGCAGCTCTGTGTGTGTGTGCGTGTGTGCGTGCTGTTGTGTCTGCAGAAGAGACGGCGAGCCTCCACTAATAAAAGGCTGGATCCCTTTCATTGGAAAAGCTCTGCAGTTTCAGAAGAATGCTCACGAGTTTCTGGAGGAACACAAGAGGAAGTTTGGAGACGTGTTTACCGTCCACATCGCAGGTGGGTACAGACACTGCTCAGTGTCAACACAACAACACTGCTGCTGTCATGTGAGGGGACAGGAAGCCTAAGTTCACTGCTCTGCCCTGCAGGTAGATACATGACCTTCATCATGAACCCTCTGCTGTATCCAAACATCATCAAACATGGCCGCCAGCTGGACTTCCATGAGTTCACCAACAAGGCGGCATCTTTCACCTTCGGATACCCGCCCACGCGCAGCGAGAAGTTCCCCGGTCTGAGCGAGCAGGTCCAGCGCTCCTTCCAGCTGCTGCAGGGCGAGAGTCTGACGGCGCTGACAGACACCATGATGGGAAACCTGATGCTGGTGTTCCGCCAGGACCACCTCAGCGAGGGCGGCGGCTGGAGGAGCGGCAGCATGTACGACTTCTGCAACATGGTCATGTTCGAGGCCACCTTCCTCACCATGTACGGCAGACCGATGTCCGCTGCTCGGCACAGCGGGATGGGCACGCTGCTGGATGACTTCACCAAGTTCGACAGCATGTTTCCATTCCTCATCAGTCAGATCCCCATCTGGCTGCTGGGACAGACCAAGGCCATCCGTCAGAAGCTGATCAGCTTCTTCCTGCCGCACCAGATGTCATGCTGGTCCAACACCTCGCAGTTCATCCAGAGACGGTCAGAGGTGTTTGATCAGTACCACACGCTAAGGGACGTCGATAAAGCAGGTACACCTCCCAGATGGTGGCTTCAGGCTGTGATCACAAAGGGAGCCGGTGGATTTAGAGGTGGAGAGGGAGCCGGTGGATTTAGAGGGGGGCTGGTGGATTTAGAGGTGGAGAGGGAGCCGGTGGATTTAGAGGTGGAGAGGGGGCTGGTGGATTTAGAGGTGGAGAGGGGGCTGGTGGATTTAGAGGTGGAGAGGGACCTGGTGGATTTAGAGGTGGTGGATTTAGAGGTGGAGAGGGGGCTGGTGGATTTAGAGGTGGAGAGGGAGCTGGTAGATTTAGAGGTGGAGAGGGACCTGGTGGATTTAGAGGTGGTGGATTTAGAGGTGGATTTAGAGGTGGTGGATTTAGAGGTGGAGAGGGAGCTGGTAGATTTAGAGGTGGAGAGGGGGCTGGTGGATTTAGAGGTGGAGAGGGGGCTGGTGGATTTAGAGGTGGAGAGGGGGCTGGTGGATTTAGAGGTGGTGGATTTAGAGGTGGAGAGGGGGCTGGTGGATTTAGAGGTGGAGAGGGGGCTGCTGGATTTAGATGGGGGCTGGTGGATTTAGAGGTGGAAAGGGGGCTGGTGGATTTAGAGGTGGAGAGGGAGCTGGTAGATTTAGAGGTGGAGAGGGGGCTGGTGGATTTAGAGGTGGAGAGGGGGCTGGTGGAGAGGGGGCTGGTGGATTTAGAGGTGGGGAGGGGGCTGGTGGATTTAGAGGTGGAGAGGGGGCTGGTGGATTTAGAGGTGGTGGATTTAAAGGTGTAGAAGGAGCTGGTGGATTTAGAGGTGGAGAGGGGGCTGGTGGATTTAGAGGGGGGCTGGTGGATTTAGAGGTGGAAAGGGGGCTGGTGGATTTAGAGGTGGAGAGGGAGCTGGTGGATTTAGAGGTGGAGAGGGAGCTGGTAGATTTAGAGGTGGAGAGGGAGCTGGTGGATTTAGAGGTGGAGAGGGGACTGGTGGATTTAGAGGTGGAGAGGGGGCTGGTGGATTTAGAGGTGGAGAGGGGGCTGGTGGATTTAGAGGTGGAGAGGGGGCTGATGCTTGTGGGTGACCTGATGTCCCGTGTCCTCCCTTCAGCTCACCACTTTGCCTTACTTTGGGCATCAGTGGGAAATACAGTTCCTGCCACCTTTTGGGCCATGTATTACCTGGTGAAACACCCCGAGGCTCTGCAGGTCGTCCGCCAGGAGATCCATGACGTCCTGAGTCTGAGTGGAGTCGAGTTCAGCATCGACAAAGATGTGAAACTCAGCAGAGAGCAGCTGGACAGCCTCGTCTATCTGGGTACACACACACACACACACAGTGGTTCTGTTTGGGATCAGCACTGACCCGATGTCCCCCACAGAGAGCTGCGTCAATGAGAGCTTCCGTCTGTCCTCGGCCTCCATGAACATCCGGGTGGCTCAGGAGGACTTCAGTCTGCGCCTGAATGCCGAGCGCTCCATGGCTGTCAGGAAAGGAGACATCATCGCACTGTACCCACAGTCTATGCACCTGGACCCCGAGATCTACGAGGATCCACAGGTACTGCTACACACACTTCAGCCAGGGTCCACTCTTTAACCGGGCCAGACTGAGGATCAGTGGTTCCGATGTGTTGACTGAAGGACGGACTAGCTGCAGCTCAGTCAATAATAAATGCTTTAAAATGCAATATGTCATGATTCTTTAATGAAAACCTCAAAACGTTTTTAACATTCACATTGATTTTCAGAATTACTTTAAAGAATTTCCCCTCGGGATAAATAAAGGAATTCTGATATCTCCAAAACATTCTAACGTTAAAATCGTTCAGTATGATGAAGATTCTCAGTCATCCAGGTCATCATACGTAGAGCAGATTGAAGCGAGGCGTCTGGACTTGTAGAGTTTTCTAGAAGACGTTTCGCTGCTCATCCAAGCAGCTTCATCAGTTCTAACTGTTTGGTGGGGAAACATGGTTTATATGTGGTTACAGACCTATGTGGGTGGGTCTGGGTAAAAACTTAAAAACTTAAAAACAATAGCACTAAATGTTTCCATACTTACCTGTGATGTTCTGGCTGACTGGGCCAGGTGTGTCTAACGACTGGCTAACGACTATGAAACTGCCGGAGGGGGACTGGTTGACAGCCCTTTGTTCTTACTGTGAGTATGTGCAAACTTCCTGGGAATGGATGGAATCACTGCATTGTATGTGGTAGAAAGATGATGTCTGAGGCCACCACCTCTGTTAAGGGAAGGTTTTTCCAGCTTAACATAGATGGCTTCCTTGACTCCTCTTTCATACCACCTTTCCTCCCTGTCTAAAATGTGGACATTGTTGTCCTCAAAGGAGTGTCCTTTGTCTTTGAGGTGGAGGTGAACAGCTGAGTCTTGTCCTGAGGAGGTGGCTCTCCTGTGCTGAGCCATTCTTCTGTGGAGTGGTTGTTTAGTTTCTCCAATGTACAGACCAGAGCATTCCTCACTGCACTGGACTGCATATATCACATTGCTGTGTTTCTCCCTGGGAATCTTGTCCTTCGGGTGAACCAGTCTCTGTCTCAGTGTTGTCATAGGTTTGAAATGGACCGGGATGTCATGGTTGTTGAAGATCCTGCGGAGTTTCTCTGATACTCCTGACACATATGGAATGGAGATGTTCTTTCTCCGCCTGGTGTCGTCCTTCTTCTTGTTGTTGGGGGGTCTTGTTTTTGTGGCTTTGATGAGTGCCCACTTCGGGTAGCCACATGTTTGCAGGGCCTTCCTGATGTGGTGTTGCTCCTTCTTCTTCCCCTCTGAGCTGGTGGGTACAGTTTGTGCTCTGTGCTGCAGGGTCCTGATGACTCCCAGTTTGTGTTCCAGTGGGTGGTGTGAATCAAACAACAGGTACTGGTCCGTGTGTGTGGGTTTCCTGTACACTTCCACATTGAGGCTCCTGTCCTCCTCAATATGTACTGTGCAGTCCAAGAAGGCCAGATTGTCTTCCTTGGTGTCCTCCCGAGTGAACTTGATGTTGTTATCCACTGCGTTGATGTGTTCTGTGAACCGTTCCACTTCGTTGGTCTTGATTTTGACCCAGGTGTCATCCACATATCTAAACCAGTGGGTGGGGGTGGTTCCAGGATAGGAACTCAGGGCTCTTCTCTCCACTTCTTCTATGTAGAGGTTGGCCACAATAGGAGACACGGGGGATCCCATCGCGCAGCCGTGCTTCTGTCTGTAAAAGTTCCCATTGTACTGGAAATAAGTGGTGGTCAGGCAGAGGTCCAGCAGGTCACAGATGTGGTCTGGCGTTAGGTTGGTTCTCTCCTTGAGTGTGCTGTCTTGTGTGAGGCACGTCCTTACCATCTCTGTGGCTTCTGATGTAGGGATGCAGGTGAACAAGGAGGTGACATCAAATGAGACCATGGTGTCGTCTGGGTCCATTTGGATCTTCTCCACCTTGTTCACAAAGTCCTGAGAGTTGTGGATGTGATGTGGTGTGTCACCTACCAGTGGTGTCAGGAGTTCAGCCAAGTGCTTAGCCACGTTGTATGTGACTGAGTTTGTGCTGCTGACGATGGGTCTGAGGGGGACTCCTTCCTTGTGTATCTTGGGGAGTCCATACAGGCGTGGAGTGGCTTCCCCAGGATACAGTCGAAAGTAGAGCTTGCGGTTGATGATTTGGTCCTTCTCCAGTTTTTGTAGGTAGCTGACTAGTTTCTTCTTGTAGTTTCCGGTGGGGTCCCTCTTCAGTGTCTCATATGTGGCTGCGTCACTGAGGAGATCTGTCACTTTGGAGTGGTAGTCCTGTGTGTTGAGTACCACTGTGCATCTTCCTTTGTCTGCTGATAAGATGGTGATGTCCCGGTCCTTTTGTAGTGCTATCAGGGCCTTCCTTTCATCACAGTTTCATTTCATTAGCAGTGGAGAGTGTGGCTGTGACTTTCGAGCGGAGTTGCTCAGCTTCTGTGTCTGTCAGGTTGTTGTTCTTGATGGCTGACTCTGTGGCTGTGATGAGGTCCACCACTGGAATCTGCTCTGGAGAGATGGCAAAGTTGGCACATACTCACAGTAAGAACAAAGGGCTGTCAACCAGTCCCCCTCCGGCAGTTTCATAGTCGTTAGACACACCTGGCCCAGTCAGCCAGAACATCACAGGTAAGTATGGAAACATTTAGTGCTATTGTTTTTTCAGTTTTTAAGTTTACCCAGACCCACCCACATAGGTCTGTAACCACATATAAACCATGTTTCCCCACCAACAGTTAGAACTGATGAAGCTGCTTGGATGAGCAGCGAAACGTCTTCTAGAAAACTCTACAAGTCCAGACGCCTCGCTTCAATCTTCTCTATCGTTCACTATGGTAACTACTGGTGTCGCAGTCTAATCGAAAGCCCAGCTGCTGAGAATTCAGAACTGACCCCTAAATCCCACTTCAAGTCCTGAATGTGTGGAAAATGATAGGACAGCACTTCATTTCCCAGAATGCCTTGCTGGGTCTAAGTCTTCACGATGGTTGTCCAAACATGTAGCCATGTTTGGAGCACACTGCAGTGAAATGAGCTGACTGACGGCCGGAGATGTTCACAGCAACATGTGAAGTGACGACCTGTGCTCGCATGGACAGGCATGGACATGCATGGACACACAGGACACACATGGACATGCATGGACACACAGACACGCATGGACACACAGGACACACATGGACATGCATGGACACACAGGACACACATGGACACATGGACACACAGGACGAACATGGACACACATGGACACACAGGACACACATGGACACACATGAACACACAGGACACACATGGACACACAGGACACACATGGACATGCATGGACACACAGGACACACATGGACACATGGACACACAGGACGAACATGGACACACATGGACAGCACAGAGCAGTCTGTGGCTCCACACGCGCTGCCTCCAGGTAGGTTTACAGCTCCGTCTTTTACATCGATGGCCGGGTGTTTACATCGGGCGCTGTGACTCAGTCAGAAATACATTATTCAGTTATTCATACAGCTCATTTGATGAAGGATCAGACCTTATACCCCTCTCTCTGTGTGACTGTCTAATCGCATATTTGTCATCTGCCTGTACAAGACCACATCATGAATGTTGGCATATCATGTGAAAGAAAGGCAGCCTGGAGGCACAGAGAGGCAGAGAAGCTAATGATCTGTGCAGTACAAAGGGCACGGTAGGAAACATCCAGACCTGCTGGCACTTGAACAGTCAGAGCAGAACGACGGAGCACCTGAGGAGCACAGCGGCCTGCTTTAATGCATGATCATTGCAGTGCTTCACTGAATCACTTTGAAGTGGAGATACTGGTGATTATTCAGTGTTAAGGAGCTTAATGTCTGTGTGGTAGAAGTACCACATCCTCACTGATGGACTGCAGTTCACTTCCTGTAGGGTGGAGTCAACACTTGGTCCACTGTTTTCTGAAGTGTCAACTGTCAGGACATGTCTCCTCCCCACACTGCCAGCAGTACCAAGCGCTGCCTACATGACCATGATATTACCGTGCTCGATCAGCTGGCAAACACGCTGGACCAGAACCCATCAAGATTCTGTGGGGTTTTGTCAAGAGGACGATGAGAGACACCAGACCCAAAAGGTCAGATGAAGGCCTGGGCTTCCATCAGCCCTCTGCTGGGCCGCAGGCTGAGTGCTCATACTCCTCACATGGATCAACCTTTCACAAGCATCAAAGATCTGTGTCTGATGTGATGTCCTAGTTTTTGGGGAAGCCAGAATCATCCGTGTTCCACTGTTCAAGCGGAATATTCTATGTAAGTGTAAATGTTGGTGTCCTCCTCTGTCCTTCATCCTCAGGCGTTCCAGTTTGACCGCTTTATGGAGGATGGCAGGCTGAAGACGGATTTCTACAAGGACGGTCAGAGGCTCAAGTACTTCCTGATGCCGTTCGGGTCTGGATCCTCCATGTGTCCTGGGCGGTTCTTTGCCATCAATGAGATCAAACAGTTCGTGTGTCTGCTGCTGCTCTACTTCGACCTTCAGCTGGAGGACGGTCAGCGCAGAGCCACGCTGGACTGCAGCCGCGCCGGGCTGGGCATCCTGCAGCCCGCAACGGAGGTCCGCTTCCGCTACCGACAGCGCACCAACTAACTACGACTGACACTCTGCTCTACTCACCTCTACTGAACTCTAAACACTCTACTGAACTCTAAACACTCTACTGACCTCTAAACACTCTACTGATTCCCACTCCTTTCTGCCTGACTGCACTGTCTCTGCTGGACCTCCGAGCGTACAGGTCTGTGTCTTGCTGCTGATGTTTGTTCAGTAATTAAACTCTCAGCAGCAGCTTCAGTGAATGTTCCTCTGATCAATGTTAATGTCTGATCAATAATGAATATCTGTGACTGTTTCTACACTGTCAGTGTTGTCTCTGGATTAAACGAATACCGACACCAAACACATGAACACTTTTATTTGACTGGTTCCAGGCTGACAGCTGTTGTAGTACCAGTAACCGCCGCAAGAGGCAGCGGTGACTCGCCTGCTGCTCTGAGGAGTGAAGAAGAAGGGACCAGGTGAAGTGGCGCTGTGGTCACGATGTTTGGGTTTGTCTCTGTGTACACCACACCGAACACATTAGCCCGCTCAGTACAGGTGTCGAACAGCCATACAGAGCCTCCGCCATGTTGTGGTGCTGTCCGAACTCTTAGTGAGGAATGATAGACCCCATATAGGGCCCTCAGTGTATCCCACAATGCATCATAAATCAGGGAGTGACTTCAGACACAGCCGTGTCGGTTTTAACACAAACTTCAGTAAAACCTTGATTAACTGCCCCATCCTCTGCCGACCTCCGCTCTGTCCCTGTTGTTCAGCTCGGCTTAGCTTAGCTTAGCTTAGCTTAGCTTAGCTTAGCTTAGCATGGCTTCTTCCAGTCGCTCTCCTCTGCAGCACAGAGCCGGGCCTCTAGCTCACTTAGCCTCCAAGGCTGTGAATAAACTGCACGTTCTACACAGCTCACACTCACTAAAGGAGTGAGCGTGGACATCCTGACACCAAGCACCGCGCACAGGTGAACAAGACGGTGGAGAAACAGGAAGTGACCATACGTTACCAGTAGACCTGTAGGACCCACAGTGGAGGCCTGATGGAGGTCCGGTTCTCACCATCCAGCACCATGCTGCTTCCACCAGAGGACACCAGATTGTTCACACGGAGCACAGGGGGCGGCTGTGAAGGGTCTGCAGGTGGCGTGCTGCCGACGGTCTGGCCCTGGATCAGGGACGGTCTGTGATGGTGAGTGTGAATGTTGTGATGTCATTGTGTTGTAAAGTCATTAGCCAGTCGTTAGACACACCCGACACACAGACCCCCCACTGATGGAGCTGATGGAGGAGCAGAGGAACGTCTTCAAGAGGACTCTACAAGTCCAGACACCTCGCTCCAGTCTGCTCTACGTATTATGACCTGGATGACTGAGAACCTTCATCAACATGTTGCTGTGTGCCTGGGTGTGTTTGTGTGTCTGTGTGTCTGTGTGTGCATGTGTGTCTGTGTGTGCATGTGTATCTGTGTGTGTGTATCTGTGTGTGTGTGTGTGTCTGTGCATGTGTGTGTGTGTATCTGTGTGTGTGTGCATGTGTGTCTGTGTGTGTGTCTGTGTGCATGTGTAACTGTGTGTCTGTGTGTGTGTGTGTGTGTGTGTCCTAATGGAGTACTGCCAAGC